>NC_072026.1:11289523-11378651 GCF_027791375.1 Indicator indicator
ATGCTCCCTGTGAAGACCCAGTGCCTGCTGGAGCAGGACCAGACTTCACTGTGATGGCTCATTTGTGGAGATCATCTCCTGAAAAAAAACCAAAAATCTAACAGTGAAAGTCCTAGGTTGGCAGCACTGCTTGCAAAGCAGGTGTGCATGGGACCTGAGTGACCAGCGTGGTACTTAGAATCATAGAATCATAGAATCAGTCAGGGTTGGAAGGACCACAAGGATCATCTAGTTCCAACACCCCTGCCATGGGCAGGGACACCTCACACTAGATCAGGCTGGCCAGAGCCTCATCCAGCCTGGTCTTAAGCACCTCCAGGAATGGGGCCCCAACCACCTCCCTGGACAACCCATTCCAGGCTCTCACCACTCTCATGGTGAAGAACTTCTTCCTCACATCCAGTCCGAATCTCCCCTCTTCCAGCTTTATTCCATTCCCCCTAGTCCTGTCACTACTTACTAGTCAAAGCACTCCCTGAAACCCAACCAGATAAGCTGCATGGATTTGGAATGCCACTATGGTGGTGCCTCTGGCTGGGGGTAAAACTGTGTGGCAATCACCCTGGTACCTTGCCCTGGTCAGCACACAGTGCTGGGCAGTGCACCCTGGCCATGGGGCTGTCCAGCTCCCTGGGGGCCTAACACCAGCTGCTGGTGCTTGTTGTGCATGAGCACAGTGACAGAACACAAAAGGAGCCCACCTACATGTCTCCAGCCAAGTCTTTGGCAATAGCAAAATAAGTTCAGGAATAAGCAAGGTCTAAATCAGAGCAAAAAAAAAAAAAGGGGTGGGGGGGAGCAGGTGGTGGTGGAATAGCTGACCCTAAACTATCCTACAAGGCTGAAGGTTTCAGGCTGGCTTAGGGGTGATAAGGGCACCACATCCCCTGGGTGTCACTGGCGCTGTGCCCTGGCCTTGGGGCAGCCCTTGCTGAAATGAGCCTATTTATATGTAAAGAGCCCACACAATCAATGCAGGGAGGCATGGAAAAAAAATACTGTTCTGTCCTTTAGTCTTCATTATATGTTCAACATTCAGGCCAATGCAGACTGGCCGCATTTTTTCCAGAGACCACTCCCCACTTCCTGATGGCCACATGCAACCCTGCACCAGCCATGGGGGTGAGTGATATTTCCTTCCCCATGTACCTTGCCAAAATCTGCCACTGCCAGCAGGGCTTAATTTGACTGTTGAGCCCTAGCACCAAGCTGGGAGAGTGTGAGCGGAGCAAACCAGCAATTCCAGGCTGATGGCCAACCTGCAGCTGGTGCAGTGTGGCTCTACTGGGGTCACACCAAGCACCAGAGTTGAGCAAAATGGGTCTTAACTCTTGCTAATAAATGTATATCAGGCCAGCCAAGGCAATTAGCTCTGGGGTGAAGCACTAGGGCTGCACCAGCAAGCTGGGAGAGACCAGCCAGCTGGGATGGGAACAGAGCCATGGTCAGACGGGTGAGATGCAGGAGCAGGCCCTACAAAACCGGACAGGCAGGGGCTGGCAGGGCCCTGGGGCCTTGCTAGGCTGCAGAGGCAGTGCACATTGGGTCAAAACCTGGACTTTGCAACACGGACTGCAGGTGATGCACCAGCCCTGAAAGGCAATGCTCTGACACCACAAAATTACTTTCGCTTGGAACTCTTGGGGTAAATAATATAAGGAAAAATTCAAAGTAATTCATTGTGTCTCTAGAGACATCAACAGTGGCAAAAGGACCTCAGTAGTGAAGCTCAGACCTAAAAACCCCTAGAGCAGAGAGCATATCTGACAACAAAACATAGCAAATCATAATAAGCTGAAAAGCCACCTCCACTATATTATTATGGAGTAGTTTTCCTTCCAAGGTCTTGAGCCAAGCACTGCAGCATTGTAATTTTTTTCAATGAAATATTATTTATGGTTATTAAAATAATAACAAGTCATGGTTATTAAAATTAAATTACAAAATGTCTTTGGTGCTCATATTCATCATCTCAGTCTGGAAAATTGACTCTATTTTGCAGGCAGCGGTACATAAACAACCTCTGGATAATGATAGCTCTATTCAATTAAACTAAAGGATTTAAGTAGAGAGATAATATTTTCATGGATATTATCACTTTCAAAGTAATATTAACTTGTAACACAACACATCTAAAATTGGTATCAGTGCCCACAACAGCAGCACTGCCCACACCCTAGCATGCTGCTGACTTGCACTCAGTGACTCCATGGCCCAGGCTGGCCCTCTGTGGTAGGCTAATACCAGTGGGGTCAGGACAGGTCCTGCCACATCTTGGCCAGCCCAGAAACCCCAGGCTGGAGCCCCACCACCACGGTGGGGACCCCCTCCACTGGTCTGGTGGTGTCCTATGGGGAGACAAGTTCAGCTATAATACTTAAAGTGGGGGACAATCTTTTTAGCAGGGCTTGTTGTGACAAGTCAAAAGCTGATGGTTTCAGCTAAAAGAGGGAGATTTAGATGAGACAGAAGGAAGAATTTTTTTTACAGTGAGGGTTGTAAAACACTGGCACAGGATGTCCATAGAGGTGGTAGAAACCCCATCCCTGGAAGGGGAGTCTGAGCAAAGGAGCTGCTATGCACACCTTATAGCCAGGTTAAGAGTCTGACTTCTGCCCCTTTCCAGCCGCCAGGCTTTCCACTCCCATCTGCTGCCCAGTGCAGCTGATGAAGCTCACTGGAAACACCTGCAGTGCTGGTTTTCCTGGGGGCCGTGGCACTGGCAGACTGATGTGCTGGGTGGCAGAACCTCCACGGGCTGACATGAAGGACAGCATGATGAAACCTTTGTGCACATACCAAGTATTTATTTATTGCAGTGGCTAACATTGAAGTGTTAGCCCTAAATTATTTATGATGGCTCTGGCATTTTGGGATGACAGGATGTCTTACAGAAGGATAGGAACCCACACTGCAGCATTTTGTAATCAGAAAAGCAGGAGGGGGCAGAAGGAGCAGGGAAAGTGCCATGAGAAGCAATGAAGCTTGGGGGGGGGGGGGGGAGCAGAGGCTTCCCAGCAGCACATCATTTCCAGCTGGTGATGAGGCTGTTGACATCACCAAGCAAGCAGGCAGAGCTGACACCTAAAGATGAACTTGGAGCCAATTTGTAGCAGTAGATGAGGAGTGAAACCAGGTTGAGCTGTGACACCTGGCTTGCCCTGGCAGACAGAGGATTCTCCCAGAATCTATTTTGTGGCAGTTTCAGACCTTTCTTTATCCTAGTTTTAAGCTGCATGAGAGCAGTGAGGAGTTGAAGGCAGCAGCAGAAAGCAAGCTAAAGTGAAGGAGGAATGGGAAACAGGGCAGACAATAACAGAACTGCCCTCTAAGAGTGGGGACCTGCACAGACACCTCAGAGCTTAGGAGTAGGGCTGATCTGGTGACTAGTCCACAAAGATTTAATGGGGGGGGTCCATGCACGGACCTCCTGGCCTTGATGGCAAGGAGAAAGTAAGGACAGAAAACCTATAAAGCAATGCAGAGTACAGACCACAGCCATGCTGCTGGTAATGACTGGTGCTTTAGATAATGTCTAGCATACAAACAAAGTAATTGACCAATTAATGAGCACGTGGCAGATGCTTGATATGCTGTAACAAGTAGGGAAAATGTACCATATAACACAAGAAATTACAGGAAAACAGAAGTGGAGCTGGGTGGGAGACCAGGAGCAGTGCCTGTGTGCTGGCCCTGCCAGCAAGCTGTGCTGCACTGGGGTTTGGGTCAAGGCCACAAGTGTAGAGAGGACACAAGAGTTTGGTCCCCACTGAGGGCACAACAAGGGCAAGTGGGCCTGGGGAGGGGGATGTCTGGGACCAGCCAGCTCCCCCTGTGTCTCCATTTCCCTGGGTCTAACCACCCACCTTTTTAGCCATGAAGGGCTCAGAGGCATTTGCTTTCATCCACACAATGAGAAAGTGCCCACGAGTTTTAGCGGTCTCCAGCTACTAAAAGCACCAGAAAACTCACTTAAAGCTACCAGGCTTTAGCTGCAAGATATGGTCCTCTGCACGCTGCTGTTGTCTGGAGCAACACTGACATGCAGCGGCCAGTCAGGAGGGAAGCCCATCAATTCTAAACGCAGTCCCAGCTGGCTGCAGCCTGGGGACTGCTGTCCAACTCCTGCAAGGAGCTGAGGGCTCTCCCCAGCCAACCCAGATCTCCCCCAGCCGAAGCCTAGCACATGGGCTCTGCTGGAAAAGCCCCAAGCCCAGCACAGCCCCATTTTCCACTTGCTATGGAATCATGATCTAGGAGCCTACTTGCCGTGAAATGAGCAGAACACACCTCTGGGAATAAAAAGGAGCAATATGTTTTACTGAAATGATAGAATTATAATTTGGCAGAGTTTATTGAAATTGATGGAATTTATAAAATTTAGCAGAAATTTATCAAGGTTCAATTTGGTGGCAAAGTTCATTTTACTAACTACTTGCATGGAAGAAGAACTCAAGTTACCGTTGAATTAGGATGATTTGCAGAGGAGACAGGACATAAAAGGGTAAGGAGTGCAGGGAATAAGGGGATAACACCACTTAATTATCAGTCAGTTGTCAGGGTGATTAAACAAAATTTACCATAACCATCACAGCAGAGACTGGTAGCATTCACATGAAATGTATCAGTACTTACAGGGTCACAAGGTGATTGTGGTATTTTTCCACTTTGGCCATTATTCCTGTCAGGCAATCTTGGCACCCTTCAGAATGGGCTGTGATCTAGGCAGAAGAAATTTTTTTGGGTGTGTTTCCTAGGCAGCAGGAGCTTTAGGTGTGGTTAATGAGTACCTGATGGCCCTTCGTGACTGTACTTGTCGCCAGGACAGAAAGACAGCAGATATCTCAACTCACTGCTCTGAAATGCAAGACCAGGTGGTGTCAGATTGTCCCAGCCCACTGCACTTGTAATTAAAACAAGAACACAGTGTTGTCTGGGGTTGACATCATCTTGTAGCCCAGGGAAGGGAGCACTATACCACCAGATGTCCCAGCCAGCCAACCCCTTTCTAGCTCACAGCACCCTGGTTTGGCACCCATTTAAGCCTGTCTCCAGTTGACTAACCCTTTCCCACCCATGCTGCTGAGAGCGCTTCCAATGAGGGGGTTGGCATTTCCTGAGGAGAGGTGTTTGTTGTGTGCTCAGGGAGTAGATTTTAATATCATTTGAAGCTTTTCAACAAATATTGGATTTGAATTCCAAATATGGGCTGAGCAGGCTAATTACCAAAAAACACACAAAATTAATGTAAAAGCCACAGTTTGATCTGAGGCAAATAAATATAAATGGTATTTATCTAATATTCCCTTGCCCTTTAAACAAAGGAAGTTTGCCATATTCAGGCAAAATAGCTTATTATGAAATAGCTGAAGCTGTGACCTATCCCAGATGATGCCAATTACACAGAGCAATTAGAATTAGGTGATCCTCAGATGGGACCCATTAGAAGGAGGGGTTAATTGATGGTTGCTTTGTACCATGTTTCTGCATGGACCAAGCTGCCTTCCTGCTCACCAGTCCAGCCCTGTCCCTTCTTCCCCACAACCCTCTCAAATTTGGTTGATGGGTTTTGACTGTGCCAGTGGTGCTCTCAGCCATTCAACCTGGACAGCTCTAGAAACAGGTCCCTTTTCTCCATGCTTTCCCCAAACCTCCAGGACTTGCTGACATCCCAGTTTTCACTCATGGCCTCTGGCCTCCCTCCCTCATCAGCCATGAGACATATTTTGTGTGTATAACTCCCACTGAAAAACACTCCTAAGCCCGTACTGCTGTCTCCACACATGCAGCTGAATCCCTGCAAAAACCACACAGAAAAGGACTGGCTGTCTTCCAGACAGCTGTCTTGGGTGAGAAAACCCTCCCATAGGTATGGATATTTCTCTCAGGGAATGCCCTTCCCCGCACCACCCCCCCCCCCCACCCCCCCCCAGGAAACTGGAGTATTGCAGAGCACATCTGAAGTGTGGGAGCTGCAGCCCATGATGTCACAAGCTGTAGCAATTTCCTTCTGACCACTGCAATTTGCTGCTGTTGCAGATGCTCTTGCCACACCTGCAAGAGGATCAGCATAGGCATCCCACATCCTTTCTCCTTTTCTACTACAGCTCACAAAGCCCATGTTCCTGCCATGTCAGCAGGCATCATAGGCAAGGGATGAACCCTTCAGGTCCCCCTAATGGGACCTGAAAGATTCCTAGTTTCAACCCCTCTTCCATGGGCAGGGACACCTTGCACTAGACCAGGTTGCTCAAAGCCTCATCCAACCTGGCCTTGAACACTTCACAGTATATCAGAGGTTGGAAGGGACCTCAAGAGATCATTGGGTCCAACCCCCCCCCACCAGAGCATGATCACCTAGAGTAGTCTGCACAGGAATGCATCCAGGTGGGTTTGGAAAGTCTCCAGCAAAGGAGATTCCACAACTCCCCTGAGCAGCCTGCTCCAGCACTCTGTCACTTTCACTGTAAAAAAGTTTCTCCTCATGTTGAGGTGAAATCTTCTGTGGTCAAGTTTGAACCCATTGTTCCTTGTCTTATCACTGTGAACCACCAAAAAGAGCCTGGCCCCCTCCACTTGACACCCACCGCTCAGATATTTATAGACATTCATCAGATTCCCTCTCAGTCTTCTCTTCTCCAGACTAAACAGCCCCAGGGCTCTCAGTCTCTCTTCATAGGGGAGATGCTCAAGTCCCCTAATCAGCCTCATGGCTCTCCGTTGGATTCTCTCCAGGTTTCTGTCTCTGTTGAACTGGGGAGCCCAAAACTGGACACAGTATTCCAGGTGTGGTCTCACCAGGGCAGAACAGAGAGGTAGAAGAACTTCCCTAGAGCTGCTGGACACACTTTTCTTGATGCATCCCAGGATACCATTGGCTCTCTTGGCCACAAGAGCATGTTGTTGTTCCATGGAGAACGTGCTGTCCACCAGCACTCCAAGGTCTTTCTGTGTGGAGCTGCTTTCCAGCAGGGCAGCCCCTAACCTGTACTGGTGCCTGTTATTATTTCTCCCAGATGTGGAAAGTTTCTCCCAGATGGGGAAAATTTCTATTCCCTTCTAAGTAGTTTGGCTGACAACCTCCTGTTTTGTTTGGAGACTACACTATATTCAGAAACCTTGAGGTGACCCTTTTTGTTCCCCAGCTTAACCCCATCTAGGTGTGACAGCCCACTGACCTGGCAGATCCCTGGGGACAGTGGCTGCTGCCACCCTGGCTGGCTGCCATGCGCATAGTCAGCCAGCCAAAGTTTCATCTCATTTGTACTGCAGTAAATCCCAGGGACCAGAGTGACTTTGATGGAAGCATTTAATTTCAGACTCAGCCTTAATGAGTTAATTAAAAGCACCCAAGTATTTAGCTTGGTTGCTCTTCTTTCTCACCTCTAATTAAGTGGTTACCTCATATATCATTCACTTCCCAATTTGTCTTTTTCTTGCACTATGGGACAGGCCCTTCAGAAATGGCAAAGCTAATCAGAATTCTATTGACGCACCTAGGATGTTCACCTTTTGGTTCAAGTTCCCATTTTTCTAGATTAAACAGAAGAAAAACAAGAAAAAAACCCACATGAACAAAAGCAAGAACTGGCTGCAGAAAAAGAGCATGAGATGCATCATCTCAAAAACTTAACAGCAGTCCAGCTGCAACAGCAGGTCCTGCTTCTTGGTGAACACATATTCATTAGGTATTCAAAACTGCTGTACCCAGGCCAAGAAAGCTCAGCTCCCAACTATACCTAGTAAGACAACAAAGTCTTTAGACAAGATATTAGAATCTCCCCTTCTCCAAAGGGGAGATTCCAAAGAACACAAACATAGTCTTTCACCAACTCACACACTACTAATTGCTTTTACTGAAGGAAATCCATACCTTGGGGAGAGAAGGGGCAGGGGTGGAAATCAGTCACCAATGTGACTAAAATGGCAGTTTCACCAAAATGACCTAACATGCTACGTCAGAAACCAGAGGCCCTTTTTTGTCAGGCATGAAATTAAACTGGCCCAACTGAACAAAGATATTAAGACACCAAGTCAGTCTGATTTTACTAAAATAGGGGAAAAAGTGTGAGATATTTTAGTGAGCTTTGGACAAGGGACAAATGCTACAGGAGAAAGGTGTACACTAGACTGAATGCTGGAAGACAAACCCTGAGCTTCTCAAATGCATTGGAGAAGTGTAACATCTGTCACTTCAGCAGGCACCACACCATGTCACTCATGCTCTGCATCTGATCAGCAAATAGGTACAGAGGGCTTACACACAACGACAGAAAGCACTCTCCAGCTAGTATCAATTTTCACACCAATACATAAAGCAATAAAGTGACCACACAGAGAATGATTTACGACCCATTGAGAAAACTATTGTTTATTTAGAAAAAAGGTTACACTGGTAGAATTCAGCAGATAAAAAAATTTTTTTCTTTTTTTTTTAAAAATGTCTTGTGAAACTTTTTAGACTAAAGTTCAGCAATACAAAGCTCCTGTAGCTGTAATTGAATCTGAATTTATTTCATTTTTGAAGAGAGCACTTCCAATTAATCTAAAAACAACATGACAAAAAGTGTGGCAAGGGACAGCTGAGCACAGGCTTAGGTTGGGATGGACAGGACAGGGTTCATTCTTTGCTTCTTTAAACAAGTCAACGTTGTACACAATATACAAATAATCCCTAAGCTTTGCATGAAAACAGTGCTCCCACTTGACTTCTTTTTTTAGTTACTGATATTAAAAACAGGCCAGGTAATAAATAAAAACTGAGTTTAAATGAGGTAAATAAAAAAAAAAAAGCTCAATAACTGTTTATTTGTGGTTTTCAAACATCTAAAAGAATGCATTTCGGATTGAAAGAATTACTAAAGTCAGGCAGTATTTTTGACAACCTAAAGTGGAAATCTGTACACATGAAACCTCATTTGCACTATGGCAACTGTTTGTTTGCAGCACATTGTGCTAAAATATGGAATAGGTAACACTTTCAGCCAGGTACTGAAAATAAATGTGTAAGAAACTAAGCAACAAGTTAAAAATACAGTAATGTACAACTCAACAATTAAATCCTCAGCACAGGGAAATAAAGCAGAGAACTGAATAATTTAATTTAAAGGAGATGCAGATGGGTCCTCTTCATTCACAATTTCTGTGCAATCTATACTCTGGAAAATACATTTCTGGTCACAGCTGGATATCTTCCCATTTCAATCTCACCTGCAATGAAGGTGTATATAATTGAATTAGATCTTGTTCAAATGAATACTGTTCTCACAACTTAACATTTTATTCCATTCACAATTCTAACAATGAAGAGGAAAATAAAATTATACTGGGATCCATCCATAGTGATCAGACAGTAACGGCTATGAAGGATAAAAAGAGCCGAAGAAATTTTATTAAACTCTTTCCCCAAAGAGCGCTCCTAATTTGCTGTTTGGAAGCTATTCACATAAGCAGCTTCTATTTATTTCAAGAAGATAATCCAAAAAGAAATAGTACTAAGAAGCAATAACCTATCCATTTTTCCTACCCTCCAAACAGCACACAGTATCAGCATGAGCTTTGTTACACTAAACTCCGAACACTTGCCCTCAGCTTCAGTGGCTGAATGAGCAATGTCACCAAATTAAACTTGCGGCTCTTTGTGCAGTAATTCCCTCTTTGCAGCCACAATCCACGTGTGGAGACTTTCTTCAGAAGGCATTTCCAGATGATTGGAAGGTTTCAGAATTTAAATTTTAGTTTTTCACCTGTTGGACCCTCATCAAAACACTCATTTTTGTTATATAAGCCATTCTATAATCCTGAGGCCTCTTGGAAAAGAATTCCCAACAGCAAACTATTTACAGCTTCCAGATTTGGTCTCTGCTGTTTTAGTTAGAGGCAAATGTAAGAACTTGTGAATATGTTGTGGTCTTTCTCTGACACCTCAAGAAAGTACAGTAGCTAATTTTTTTTCGGGGTCCACAGCCAGTAAATCTCTCCACTAAGTTTTGCTATATAACATTGCCTTAAGTAGTCTCAAATATAATACCCATATAATTGAATTTCAAAACCAGTGAGGTTGGAAGGGACCTCTGAAGACTGCCCAGTTCAACACCCTTGCTCAAAAACAAGCAGAATTAGCTAGAACCATAGAACTGCACAGGGCTGTGGTCTGCCAAGTCAGGTTTGGAATACCCAACAGATGGCAGCTCTGCCACTTCTCTGGGCAAACTTACAGTTTTTACCATCCTCACAGTAAAAAGATTCTCCCTTCACATCTCTAAATGGAATTCATAACAAATTGTGTTTGTGAAAGGTAGCATCACTTTCTAGACCAGCCAAAACAGCCATGAAAATGAAGACAAATATTCAGCCTCATCAATCCTTCTTCAAAATCTGAGAAAAAAGAGGACTTTTTAAAACATGAAATGCAAAACTGTCCACTGCTTTATGTAGAAAGATTTGTAATGGGTCAAGTCAGGTAGGTCTAGTGAATTAATCTGAAGTTCACTGGGACCCAATCTTTGTGCTGCTGCTGAAGGACAAAGATTTTTATCTTTGGACAAAATTTTTTAAAAGACAACAAAACCCAACCAAACAAAATAACCACTCCAAAAGAATTCCCACAAAACAACAAAAAGAACCCCAAAAAAACCATCCTGGCTAATTCCACCCTTTCACACTCTGGCTCCATTTTGTCTCTATATCCTTTACCAGTCAAAAAGGAGCCACAGTAGATATCAAGTCAGAGTAAATCCTAGAACTTTTTACCTTAACTGGAACAATCTTCATTATCTGTGTTTGTCTGAAGATTTATGAGTAGACTCAACATTAAGGAAAAAAAAAAAAAAAAAACAAAAGCCCTTTTTACTACATTCAATAAAAGAACCTCATTTTCTGTATTTTCCTGAAATGCTAATCATAGAATAGTCCAAGCTGGAAGGCACCTCCAGAGGTCATCTAGTCTGACCTCCCTGCAGTCAGCAGGGACATCCCAAACTAGACCAGGTTGCCCAGGGTCTCGTTGAGCCTCACCTTGACTATCTCCAGGGAAGGGGCCTCAACCACCTCCCTGGGCAACCTGTTCCAGTGTTTCACTACCCTCACAGTAATGTGTGAAAGGATATTGTTTCTTTTCTTCTTTTCCTCCAGTACTGTCTCGTTTTTCTTTTTTTTCTGTTTTTTCTTTATCATGTCTTGATTCCTTTAAAAAAATATACATATGGGAAATTGTTTATTAGAGTATACACTGTAGAGCCTGATCATCAGAAGGATTATACATATTGAAAATTATAACTGGCCACAGTTAAAAAAAAACACCCAATAAATATCAGAACAGCAGATTTCTGAGATAACTCTATCTTTGTCTTACAGTTCTATGATAACCTCTACCACTAAAGTGTTACAACTGGAAACTATTGTTTGCTGCTTTACAAGTATAGCTACAACATAATTACCTGTTTTCAACAAATAAAAAAGGCTGTGCTGACACATGCACTTGAAAAATCTGAATACAAGCTGAATACTTTATATGTAAATGAAGCTTTCATTTATTTGCTCAGCAAAGCAGTCTGTAAAGACTCTAGATTACACAAAACTTAAAGTATGAGTACTGAATTTTGCTGGATACTGCCAAAACTAACTATTCCTCCAATTTATCCTGCCAGGACCTGCTGAAATATTCAGAGCCACGAGATACCAGAACATCCCAGAAGCGTTTTCTTACACATTCACAACCCACCTTTTCAAATTAGACCATAAAGCAGTATTAAAAGCCAGGAAAAAAGAAGTTGCTTGTTCTCTCTACAATAAAGACAGAAATCAAATCAACAGAATGAGATCAGCTTATTTTACCTTTTTGCTACCAGAGGAGCTCTTCTCCATCTTTTCTGCTTTAACTGAATCACCTTTCTCTTTTCCTGAAGATTTGGATTTGTTCTTCTCCTTCTCCTTTTCGTTTAAGCGAGGGGAATCAGAAGGGCTCTCACTTTTACTGTGTTTTGAAGAACCAGCTAAAAAACAGAGCAGAAAGTTCTAATTCACAGCAAGTAAAAGCCTAATACACATAGACACACAATGAAATTATGACTTACTTGTCCCATTTTCTTCTTTGCGTCGTTTAGTTGAATCCTGTGGTACCTCTCGTTCATTGTTTGAATGATCCTGGCACCAAATACAATTAATTATATAGATGTTAGGTGATTAAAATATACTCCTGAAGCAGCACCTGCTTATAATGTGATTTTTGAGAACTGATTTTTGAATACTTAAGATATAACCAAGTTATTACATCTTGTGTAAAATTTCTGAAGATCAGTTTTGAAGGGAAAGTTTTAAATACATTACACTGTAAACTGACCTTAGAACAGCTAACAGAAGGAAAACAACCTTGATGTGGATCAGTTCTGCCTGGATAGGCTGTACAACCAATTATTACTGCAAAGACTTGGAACAGAAAGTTTTCCAAGTATACACCAACTTTCTAAACTAGGTCATAAAAATTTCACCAACCCTTTTTCGATCTTTCCTGTCCTTTTCATCTTTCTTCTCTCTCTCTCTGGATCTTTCCCTTGACTTGTCCAAATCTTTCTTCTCCACTTCTCTCTCCTTACTCTTGGACAGTGTTGGAGTAGTGTGGTTAATGTAGTGCTGTTAAATTAAGGCAATATCACTGAAGATTAATATGTATTCCCAGATACGTAAATAAAGAGTCTTACTCTAACGTAACAGATCTAGCTCACAGAGGAAATTAAACATTCATGCTTTACTAGCAAGACCAAAAGTGATCAAAAATACTTCCAAGTTTGTCATCTGTAATTTTAACTATAGCTTTGTCTTCTCAACACTGGAAATTCAGGAATACCATCTCTTAACCGAAACACACAATAAATACACACAACCTTGCTCACCAGTATTGTTTGATGCATTAAAACAAACCAGACAGCAGTACTACTGAAACAAGATATGCACATTCCTGGACTGACTTAACACTTGCAATCCTGCCTGGAATGAATGAATGAACAGAATGAGCTGCTTAAACAGGTTCTAATTAATTTGTAAAGAATAACCTTAATCTACAAAGTATTCAAGACAATACTTTGAATAAAACGGGTGGGATTCTTTTTTCGAGTTACAAAACTCCACCTTAAACCAGTCAAAAAGAATTATTTTGCTGTGCAATGTGTTGTTCTTCCTCTCTTTCCTAACGAATTTTAATACACTCCATAAAACATACCAGTTTCACAGAGATGAATATTTTTAATACAGACTGGGGGCATAGGGGAGAAGAGAAGTCACAGAAATGTCAAGTATAACATTTGACAAGGTTTAAATGCTACCGTGTATAAATAAGGTACACATGTATTACATAAGTACTGATGTACTGCTAATTTCCGTCTTCTAAATACAATTACACAGTTAAATAATTCTAAGTAGTAATTTTCATTAAATAACAATAAGAGCACATTTTAAATTAAAATACCCCACAACTTTCCTGGGTATTTTATATACTTAAGTTAGAGGATCCCATAGATTCACATCTGTGTACTTTAATCTTTCCCCAGTTCCATAAACTATCAACTTTATTTGGGGGGGAGAGGAGGGAGGGAGGAGGGAAGGGGAGGGAATATATCTGTTAATTAAAATATTCTCTGTATTTCTTTTTAGAGAAACATCTTGCATAAAAGGACACCAAAGAGGTAACTGGAAGATCTGTTTAGAACAATCTAGCAATCACCTGAACCAAACAAATATTGTTTAAAATAATTTTATTCTTTTTAATTAAATTAATCCTGTCCTCCTCCAGTTCTGGTGAATATTTAACTTACCAAAATCTGATGTTACTGATGCTGTGTTAAGTCACACTGACAATATGAGGTCTCTTTTCCTTTTATTACTTCACTGGAATTTTTTTAGCCTCCTGTGCCAGGGGCTGAACCACGAACACCTCTTTCATTAGATACTTCTCTTTCTGCTCTTTTTCCTCACTCTTCTTTTCTTGCTCCACTTCCTACACTGCCATTTCACAAGTAAATACATCCATGCTCCCTTTTTTATGGTCAATTTTTAACAGGGACTTGGACTCCCTTTACAAAAAAAGGCTGGATTTATCTCATCAGGCTTTATCACCTTGCTTCTAGAAATGCTGCTAACTGAAGCCACGAATTTTGGTCTCTATTGTACATTGTGTAACTTGGGCCAAGGCCAAAGCAAGAATAAACAAACCTAACTTGTCTGACACCATTTATTTAATAACCTGCAATGTAAACTAACATTTCAATGATCTGGCCTCAGAAACTGCGCAAAGTCAGGAATAAAGAAAAAGAATAAAGAAATAGCACTAGACTTCTGTCAGTGGGAGCTGAAACCTTAAATACATTAAGCTTCTGAATATCCCACCCTTCTCCAACCAAGTATTTGGCAGTGAAGAAGAACATTTAATGTGTTTTTACCATGCATAGGGAACGTTGTCAAGAAGTGCCTTAAGTCTGTTATAATGGCACTGAAGAATGAATATTAAAAGTATATAGTAGTAGAAGGGAAGAGCTGGACACCTCTTATGCCCCAAGCACATAACAAATCCGTGAAAAAGCCACACAACTGCAATACACCTCCAGCTAAGTCTATACAAACATGTTATCGTTAATTCTGAAATTTAACTTTTCAAATTCACTAGCAAACTAAATTCTCAACTAACCTCTTTAACTACAAATAGCTCCACTGTCCGATTACCACATCGATGTGTTAATAACTAAAATGAATCAATAAGTAAAATGTAGCTTAACTAATGAAAACGTGAATGAAGTTTCAATTAACCAGTTGAACCTTGACTAACACAGGGAAGGAAAAGCAAGATTATATAGGCTACCATATACACCACGCTTCAGACAGGTATGAGCTCAAGACAAGTAGTATTGTTTCCCAATTTCAAAAAACTTATATATATGATAATGTGGTTGATTGGTTGTTGTTTTTCTTAAGTATATAGATTCAATCTGTAGACACTAAAATTTAAACAATTGTGAGAACCAAAGGCTGCTTCCTATACACACTCTCCCTGAAGTAGGTATGATTGCTACTGGTCAGAGTCAATCTAAAACAAATGAAAACCCACATCAGCAAGTGTCCATTATAAAATCAGAGCTATTTTGAAATATCTGAACACTTTGCTTATACAAAGAGAGGTCCAAGTAGAACAGCAGTGAGAATAGAAGAATGGGAAGCAATTACCCATTACGCATTTTTAAATTAAGTGAATGTAAGTAATCCTAGACACACCCACAAGTTATCCACAAAGTCCAAACAGTCAGTGATTAACATCTGTGCTATTTAGGTACAAACTATGTAATCAACAATCTTAATAGCTGCTTTAGAAGATTTGATCCATTTCCTATTAGCCACATACTGAAGTATATACCAGCAAACTGACAAGTTTTGTGACTTACTATGCAGGTGGCCGGGTGTCAAAAAAGCAACAATGTAGTTGCACAATTTATGTAAAACACAATATTCCAAAATTCATCTTATACCCCACTCTACTCAGCACTCAATAGGCCATACCTGGAATACTGTGTTCAGTTTTGGTTCCCACTAAACTAAAAGATGTAGACAGGCTGGAGAGGGTCCAGAAAAGGGCCACCAAGATGATCCAAGGACTGGGAAGCTGCCATATGAGGAAAGGCTGAGAGAATTGTGTCTGTTCAGCCTTGAGAAGAGGCATCTTAGGGGAGATGTTATCACCATGTTCCAGTATTTAAAGGGCAGCTACAAAGAAGATGA
This sequence comes from Indicator indicator, assembly GCF_027791375.1. Taxonomy (NCBI): domain Eukaryota; kingdom Metazoa; phylum Chordata; class Aves; order Piciformes; family Indicatoridae; genus Indicator; species Indicator indicator. The sequence continues at coordinate 11,305,283 of NC_072026.1, forward strand.
AGACTCCCTTTTTACAAGGAGTCAGGTGTAAAAGAGGAGAGGTAATGGGTACAAGTTACTTCTGGGGAGATTTTGATTGGACACAAGTGGAAATTTTTTCCATAGGAGAACAATCACCCATTGGAATAATTTCCCCAGGGAAGTGGTGCAGTCCCCATTTTTTAAGATTCAAATGGACAGGGTGCTGGGCTGTGATTTTCAGGCTGTGCTTTTGCCAAGAAAGGTTGGACCAGATGGTTCTTGAGCTCGTTGTCAACCTAGGGTTCTAAGAGTCTATGAACGCTTGAAAGCATACTTTAGCATATTCTCTTAAGATGCTGAATCTGAAGTATGTTTACAGGAAGCAAATGTACAAAGATTTAGGAGCTTGGCTGTAACACACTAAAGCATGAATATGACAGTTGTAAGGGGAAAGAGCACTCATATTTCAGAGTTAGGTCTCACGCATATTTCATTTTTAAATAACCACTGGGTTCATTTTGCATTAAAAAACGCAAACAAAAAAAACCCCACAACACAAACAAAAACCCCAAAATTAAACTAACTGTTCTGTAAGAACTATTTTTAACTCTGCTATTACCTCTTTAGCCAAACAGATCACTTAATCATAAGGACATTTCTACAGATTTACAAGTTTCAAAGAAAATATGTCAACTCATGAAAGCTCAAAAATATTGTCAGAACGGTAAATTCAGGTGATTTTCATGACATTGCTTCCACGTAACTATCCCTCTCTCCTGTACATAGGTTCTATATAGCAGACTGAAAAAATTCCTCTGTTCCTACACTAGCATTTACAGGAATGGAATTTGAATTATCTCATGGGGTTTGCCACAAGACCAAAAGTTAAGTTCTCTCTGAAACAAAACATGGAAGTAAACTTGGGTGGTTTCAAACCTTTGCTGAAGAGTCCTTGAGTTCGTTGAGGTTGTCCTGTAGAAAATGAACGGAGATGACACGTAAGCTGGAATAGTTTTCAGAAACCAGAGGAACTTTGGGAAGCACGGCCGCACCCTTGAAACAAAAAACAGCTACTCCTTCGGAAATAAATCTTATGTTAATACTGTATACTGAATAAAACTAGGAACTCATTTATCTTTTAAAAAGGGAGAAGGAAAAAAAAAGAAACAGTCATATCTATTCCCTAGACCCAATTCCTACATTAACTACAAAATCTGTTTATATCTACTTCTTCGTAAAACAGTAAAAAACCACTCTCCCACCATGACAAAATTTAAAGAAAAAATAGTCTTATCTCTAAATACAGCTGAACCACAGGTGAAACAGGTTTAAAAAACTTTCTAAACCTCTCTCTGCTCCCCTGTGTTAAATGTGGTAGAAGCCACTCTAGAATGACTTTACATTGCCATTTACAAAAAACAGGCAAGAAAAACTTGGTCATTTTGGGTAGTTATCACTGTCACCTGCTTCCTCAAAACTAGTAATAACTATTTGAGTTCTCAAAATTAAACTATATATTTCAAGTAAATCTTACGTAGAAAAACATGTAGTTTTTGGAAAGAAAAAAACAAAAACAACAGAAAAGGTAAAGCTTGTTCTTAAGCTGGCAAGATGGTGAAGTTTAAAGGCCCACATAATCCATCACAGCGCTCTTGATGAAGAATTAGTAACTTACAGTTTGAAATGTTCAACGTACTGCAAATTCAAAGATTCCATGAACATAGATGGTTTAGAAATAAAACAAATATGGAGCAAGGAATGGCTACCCTGAGTCTTCAAGTAGGCTACGCCCATGGTTTTGTGCTGCGCTTGAGTGCTTGGGGTTTCTCTTTGCTGGGTAGTAGGCTTGGTTGCCACATCTGGTTTTATCGTAACGCAGGGCTCAACATGGTGGGAACCCATTGGAAATAAACAAACCTCGAAGGGAAGGTACAACCGAAGCTGCATGCGTACTGAATACACACAACTACAGGAGAACTGATCACCAAGGAGACTTTAAAATGGAACTCCTTTCAAGACTCCTCCTTAGAAGGCACATATCGGTATGATGCTCATCAAGAAGCCTGATGAATTCAGAGGTATCGTACATCCCGTATCATCCAGGAATCTTCAGTGCTAGAGATTCTTCAATAGAAGTGCAGAAAAATATGCTCCACTCTGCTGCAAAGACTCATTTGCTTGTAGCTACCATTGCACTCCAAAAAAACTGACTGCTTAAAACAATGAGGCACTTCTGTGTAAAAATGCTCTTGCCATTTCCAAACACTATTTACAAAATTTGCGCTAGGTCCTTGAAGCATTATTTTGGTTAATTAAAAATATTTTTATAGAAAAAAAAGACAGTCCACCAATAAGAAAAGGAATGCATTTTCTAATGCAACATAAAACCTCCAGTGGTTCCAGTGTATACTTGGCACAAAACTTGAAGGAAGTCGAACATTGGCATCCCAAACTTGTGAGCCTAACATGGGCGCTGCCTTCCTCAGGCTATACTAACCTTTACTGTTGAGGAATGTGATGGAGAAGAATGTGTATCAATTTTGCGGCGTTTTTGTTCTGAGGAAAGAAAAGAATAACAGCATTATTAAAACACTGTTAAAAGAGGATCATCTAATAATGTGGCTTGCTGAAGTACCAAAACAGTTGAAGCTATAATTCAAGTTATACCACTACATAAACTTGGGTTTTCTTACCCTATCTAGAGTTATCAGCATGCCTTGACCCTGTTTATGAGCAGGAAGTGTAATGTGAACAACCTTACTGCAAAATTACACTCATTTCAATATTTCATTTTATGTAAGTCTGCATCTGAATTTCAGAGTTGCTATGAAGACTCTGAAAAGGTGAACCCAATGAAAAGTATTGCAACCCTCCTTTACCTGGTTTGCCTTAAACAGTGCCAAACATAAAACTCAGTATCAGGCTCAGATTATAGCAATTTCACATCAAAGATTTGTTAACCTTTAAGAAGGAACTGACAAAGCTTACTGTGTCCTTAAGGATACAAATGTCACAAAGGCCTACATCTTACACATCCCTTTTCCTTTCAATTCAAAAGTTATGATGGAACTCTCCAGTGATCTCTTTGAAGTTTTGACATCATTTTTTTGCAAAACTTGCAAGGCCAAAATTATACATACACAGTTTAATTCAGACTTACACTAAAAAATGATAGGCCTTATGAAAATGAGCCCTCAGTACAGGCATGCAAAGATCACACATTCTCATGCTTTGGTTTTGCAGCTACCTAACCTACGTAATATAGGTGGCCAATTGTATTTAAAAGCCGATGCCAAAAAGCGAGCTATAATGCAGCAATTCTTTCTCATCATCTTTACCATATTTGACATTTAGTGATTTTCCTGTGACGTTTTCTAGACAAGAAAAGAAATTAAATAAGTAAATTTACCCCTTTCAGATTCTGATGCTTCTGACCGGGGAACAGGTGACTTCAAGGACCCAGCTACTGGCACCTTTTCGCCTCCTTTAGCATTTTCCTTCGATTTCATTTCCTTTGCTACATCTCTTTCTCTGGACGGCTCCTTTTCTCTTTCCTTTTCTGCAGCTGACTTTGACTCAATGATAGTAATGACTGGTTTGGACTTTTCTTCCTTTGAAGCTTTTTCTTCTTTCTTGACTTTTTCCTTCTCTTTGTCAGATTTTGGTGTTTTCTCCTTGATCTCTCTTGCTTTATCGTCTTTGTTTGCCCGTTCTTCCTTTGGTTTTTCTTTCCCATCCTTCCCAAGTGCCTTCATCTCTGGAGTGGCAGTTGGAGTCTTGTCTTTTTTTTCCTTATCTTTTTCCTTCCCACTTTTTTCTTTCTCATCTTTCTCCTTAATAATTTTGCTGCAAAAATAAAAAAGGCCAATTAGGAAGCATACAAAACCAGCTCTAGTATTATGACAGAAGTTTTACTTCTGATGGATTGATAGAACCTCCTGAAGCAGTCACTGTCAGATTTCAGATTTGCTCTCTATCAGAACAGCAACAAGCAAGTGTTCTTATTTCATTTATGCTTATTTAGCTAAAATGGAATACATTTGAAGACACTGTCAGATCAGTACTGTTGTATATTTTGGAAGAAATTATCTCATTTATTAAATTTAGAAGAAATGGAAAATATTTACATGGAACTTGAAAGGCAGGTCAATTTCAAGTATAATTCTATGGTCTGGAATGAAGAAAACAGAGAAAGTCAAAGAGCAGCTGTTCTCACCTATTAGAAGCGCTGTTTCCATTGCTTGTTGTCACTTTTGGTGCAGCATTGACAGCTTTATTAATAACTTTCACCACACCCTGAGACTTCTCCTTTAGTTTATCTGTTTAAAAAAGAAAAACATAACAGCTTTATTTCAACAATATACATGCTACTAGGTAAAATAAAACAAGTGCCTACGCATACTTATGTAACATCTTGTGCAGCTAACAGTTAAAATAAGTAATTAAATGCACAGCACCCTCTCTCAAAACCAACAAAAAACAGAGACAAACTAAATCCATTCAGCGTTGCACTTAGATTTTCTCTTCAGTTTAATGAGTCAAGATTTTGAGAGAGTGGCCTGTAATGTCAGGAGAACCATACCAAATAAATAAAAATAATGTTTGCTTACCAGTCTCCTCAGTAGCACCTTCTTCCAGTCTAACTGTATTTACTGTGAGAGATGCAGGCATCCCAGCACCACCTGGCCCATTTTGTACTGTTGCAGGTACAGCATTCCTGGCAGGTGGGTCTTTGTGGTGGAATTCATTTTCAGGTATCATGAAAGGCTTCCTACTTTTCAACTGCCCAGAATAGCTGCAAGTCGCACAGATTGTTAAATATGCACAAACATAAAGCAGAACATGGGTTGAATTTTAAATGAGGATCTAATCTAACAGTTCATCTGTTATTTATTTCACAGTTTTTCCCAACTGATATGCAGTTTCTTCCCCCTTTATCGATGAGCTCAGACGGAAAAAGGGAAAACAAACAAACAAACAAAACAACAAAAAAAAAACCCATCCACCAAACAAACAACAGAAGACTAGACAAAGAAGCAGCCCCACCTCCACACCCTCTTCACAACCACCACCACACACACACCTGCCAAACATCCAGAAAAAAGACTACTGACAAAACTTAAAATTTTTAGGGCCACCTCAATTGCCCCCTCAAGCACACGTGAATGATTCTCCATCCATCACAATTATGTAAAACACAACTAAGTGTCTTAGTTCGGCATTTTAAAATCACATAAACTTCCAAAACCTAAGTGGTCTTGCCTCGATAACCCTCATCTTCCTTCATTTTACTCTCACTCTTCTATACTTGCAGCTGTACTATATCCCTAAAATTAAGCTATGCTCTTGTGAGTGGAAATCTTTTACTATTTGAAGTGGTCTACTACAGTCTTGTAAAGGAAATTAGCGATCATCCAGCACAAAATGGGAGTTTTCATTCACACTGCCAGCCCTGAGACGCAGGATACCAAAATCTTCTGTGATAAGGCAAAAATCAAATGTTAGGACTGTAACAGTTCCGAGTCTTTAGAAGCTTTTCATGATCCACTTTTAACCACTTTCTTAAAGTAAGGTGTTGTTACCCCATAGCCAATGCATATAGATCAGGTCTCTTCTCTTTCTCTTCTTGACAGATCTTATGTACTCTTCTTTCCAAGGCCTGGCCCAGGTTCAGCACTTTTGGGTACCATGGAAGGATTTTGGTCAGCACAATCAGGATATTTCTGATATGTGTATATTCTCCTGTTTCAAGGCAGTGCACAGATGCCTAGAACAAAAATTAAAACTAATGAAGTTAGGGTTTTTTATTAAAGTTTAAAAAATGTACTTTTTTTGGCCTCTGTTTACCTTAGTTAATTTATAGTGCCACTTATGTACTACGTGTCTAAAATTCTCATAATCCAGTTGATCAGCTTTATTTCCACCATCAAATCCAGTTGCCCGTAATATAGTCAGGAAGCCTGGATAGTTGCCACATTCCTACATGCATATGAAAGAAAAAAAAAAAGATTCAGAAAAATATATATCAGTAATTCTGAAAAAGTTATTAATAACTGATGCACCTTTTCACCGATTGTTCTAAAGACTAAGACATGATCACACAAGACTTGCAGACAAACTTTTTTTAAAATCCTATTTGTTTAAATCTCAGTTGTGGATGAGATAAAAGTATTTGTAATTTAACTAGCTTTTACAAGAGTATTATGAGTTTCCACACACTCCCTAAATTATCTCAAAAGTCAAGCTATCAGAAAAATAAAAAATAGTTGTTTAGTGCCTACATTCTGACACTATATAAAATTACTTCTAATAAAAGTAAATTAGTTACAGAAACTTAATTCTAAGATTACACCATCAGAAAAAAAATCACACAGCATTTTTAAATGAAACCATTTTATTAAATCCGTTTTTATCAGGATGAATTACTCAAATGAATATATCTTCATGAGCAAACTCATTTTAATAACTTCACGTACCTTTTCATATATGACTCTGTCACTGTGCCATCTAGTCACAGTTTCCAACATACAGCATAAAAACCTGCCATATCTACTAGCTTCGTTTTCAGTGCAGCTTGCAACTGTATATATAATATCAGAGAAAACCTGTGAACAGCAGTAATAAATTTACAATGACTTCAGTGATTTACAAAAGGCACATGAATCAACAAAAATTTCAAATTTCTCTCATCTAAATCACCATTAAACTGGTTTCTAAATATAAAAGGGAATCTCATAAAATATCTTGTCTTAAAGACTTTATTGCTCAGCTGATGATCCTTCACACTTAACCAAGTGTTTTGTTTTCAAATTAATAATTTATTTGAGGAGGGAGAAGCAAACACCTAGTCAAGCTGGTGCAGAAGGATTTTCTTCCTGGCCTATACAGGTTCATCAGACAGGGCTCATGCAGTTGCCTACTTCTGTTACCTAAAAAGCATGGACTGAATATTTAGGAAAGCTCATTGGGGCCCAGGAAATCAAAGCAGATACCTACTTCAAATCTCTCATCTCAACAGAAACCAGGCAAACTTAATTGAATGTTTGTGGGAAAACAATCTTCCATCGTAATTTTTTAATGATCCAACTCCATATACATTCTTTTAATCAGGCTAACAGCCAAATCTGCACAGATGATGCATTTATTAATTTAACTTCTTATAGCAGTTAAGTGCCAGAATGGTTCCGATACCCTGGAACAGTACTGTTGGAGACGAATACATCCTGCAAAATTCTTTCATCTACATTCTCCACTTTTTCCCTCCACAGGAGAAAAAGAATGGCTATATGAATAACGAGAACAGCCTGAAAAATGCCTCTTTCAACTCTCCTGTTTGACCCAAACAGTCAGGTTGCTACTGCTATCAAATGTACTGCCCTGTACATCAGTGAAACAAGTTCATCCACCATCTGCAGCACCATGATTTGCCACAGTCAGAAGGGTTCTGCTTGTGCGTGGCAAGTAGAAGAAATTTGATACTACAGCAGCAGGGCATACACAGATAAAATGGGCGAGTTAGATGAGGCGAGTTAGAAATGCAGACCACTGGAAGGCTACAAAACCTGAATGCAAGTCATATCACTACTAACAACTTTGCTCTGAAATTCTAGTTAGGATAAATTGAACCCAAAATATCTTCAAAACAGCCCCCTGAAGTTCCAGGAAAACAAGTTTTTTAGAATCTGAAGTACGAAAGGAAGCTTTTGACTGTCACAGATTCTAAACACAGGTAATGGTTTTGTGAACTTCTTTTGAGAGGCAAGGGAGATATTAGTTTTGCATCCTCAAAATTAAGTATACACTACTTACTCTGTCATAGCAGAGAAGCGTGGAGAAGTTGGGTGTTTTCTGCTGATGAACCAGCTCTACGAAGTGAGCACAATAAACTGCATCGATTGCCGAAAAAATGCATCGAGGAAATATACATAACTGCAAGAATTTTGTGATAGTCTCGTTTTTGGTAGACTCTTCAAAAACAAAGAAGTTGAGAGAAAAGGAAGAAAGTAAATTAATGAGTTAACACTCTATTGCTCTCTTCCCAAGAAGTTCAGTATCATATATCCATATTCTCGAGTTAACACATTAGATTATGTCCCAGACATATCTTTGGCACTGCTGAGAAATGTCAAAACAGGTGTAACTGTTCGAGGATAAAGCAGGAGGGTGGCAGTAGCAAATCTTTATTTCTCATAGGGAAAATTTTTCTACTACACAATGGGGGTAAAAACAGGCTCAGAACGCTCTCTGGTAAATTTCTGCAGGTGCTCAAATCATGCACATTAGCAGAAGGAAAGCCATCTGCTGTTTGTCAGCAACTTATCTTCTCCTTTCTATCAGCTCAGACATGGAAGAATATGCTGTCTAAATACAATCTCTTAACAGCCGTTTTTCCAATCAGCCAAAGTATTATAGGAATTTAAATACAGGAATGGTGTTCAGTAAACCACCATCCCAATACACCTTCTGTTAAAGTTCCATTCTACCACTGAATAAAGATCACACTGCACGCTCAACAGTTACCCACTCTATTTGGCTGACCACTGGTTGGTCAGCACAGACCCGAACTAGTCCCAGAGCAGCTCTTGCCCAAGGAGCATAAAACGAAGCTAGGAGCAATACACAGCAGAAAAGGAAGCTAGGAAGAAAATAAACTTATGGATAAAAGTACTGAAAATTGAAAATTGATGCCTTGAGGATCTTGATAGTTCTGCTGAAGAGAGCAACTGGTGGTTTTCCACTTGGATTCTTGCACAGGCTGCAGGCCACAAGACCCATGATTTACTTGCTTTAATTCTGCTTTGCTTCTGTAATAAATCTTGTCCATAAAAAGGACTCTTAGCTTTTACTTAACTAAAAATTTTTACTTCAAAAGTGTAAAGTAAAGGATGTAAACAGCCCTACAGTGGATTTGCTCTTCAGTTTCTTCATACAGCACATTACAAAACTTCTTTTGATGGGGAAACTGCTGAAAAAATTAAGTTTGTTTCTGGATGCAATACTGGGAAACATCTTGCAGCTGAAGCCTGAACACTCAAGAGCCAACAATAAACTATTCCCCATACCCCACAAATGCCTGCATTATTAAGAGTATGTGCTTAGATACACTGTATCTACACAGTTTTCTACATGCTTTTGGATGCTTCCTTAAGGAAAGAAATTTATCAGTCAGCCCTAGACCATGCTTCAGTCAGGCAGTAATTTTTCAGCCAGTTATTACATGTAGCAAATTAGCTGTTTGCATCAGTACATTAAATACTCATAGGGAATAACCTTTCTTGATTTAAATCTCAGTGTTGCACCATTAAATCAGTTGCGTGTATCTTACATGAGTCGGACAATAAAATGTTTTCCCACTGGATTATGCTAGGCTCCTTGGGAGAGATGAACAACTACTTTCAGTTACAAACTGAAAGTTCTTCCAGAGAAGAAAACTGACCAGAGAAAAACATTTCAGATTAACCATATCAACAGATTTTACAATCAATATGAAATGTTAATGAGACTTTATCAGAGAAGAAGGTTTGTTCCACCTTCTGTATATCTGCCATACAAAACATTTGCATGCTGTTTCATTGCTATCAGGCTGTGAAAGTACTTATCTTGTCACTAGAACAAGTACTGGCATATTGCTCCTAACCACAAGACTCAAATGAAGTCAACTCAAACCACTCATTTCAAGAAATTATCCTAACTCACTGCAGTTCGAATGCTGCTCAGTGCAAGTCATCTGGCAATTACAACTTTTCACTGAATTAAGCAATCATTTATTTTCTAAACTAGTGCAATATTTAAAAGATACTGACATGGCAAGAAACAAACTTCTCCCAGACAGTCAACTACTCAGCATTTACAGCAAAGATGTTATATTCCAATTAAAAGTTACCTTGTTAACAGACATCAACATATAAAAAGATTGAAGTCACCATTGATTATTAGTGCAAACTAAACTTCTAGTTCTGATGACAACAAAAGTACCCAGTGTTTTCCCTGCACACACTTACTTGCCAGAAGCCAGTTATCCTTCTCTAGTTTCAGTCTCTGTAGAACCCTCTGCACATGCTCCAGCTGCTTCTTCTCCTCTTCTAGGAGCTTGTCCTGAAGAGCTGTGCAACGTTCTTTTTCTTTTTTCTTTTTATTTGGAGGCTGTAAAATGCCAATAGAACTCACTTAGAAATTTTTTCAAGTATTTTTTAGCATTACCAGGAATTTAACTGCTCCACAGTGTTATTACAATACTGTTTCACTAAATAGTCTTCTGCTCTACTAATCAACTGGTCTTATGAACACTGGCTGACTACAGTTATGACACAAGTAAACAGCTAAACCACAGATAGAAATATCAATTATTGCTTTCTGTTACACAGATTTACCAGTAGTTTCCCCTTCATGAAGTCAGTGGTATTTTTAACATGGGAATGAGTTCAAATTACGCTAATATGACAAATCAGAAAGGGTGAATCAAGTAACGGTATCTCCCAGATCTGAATCACCTTAAAGTAAGATTCCTTAAAAACAAACAGAAGTCTCTCAAGGTTAAAAAGTTTAAGTTGGACCATAAAATTGTATAACCATACCATTTCCTGATTGTCATCTATGGCTTTCATCTGGACTTTAAGTTTGTTGACTTCTCTGTCATAGCTGCTATGTGGGACGGCAAGGTCATACATTGTCAAAGACCAGAATGTAGCATAAAACTGAGGACTGATGTCATCCCAAACTTTGGGAAGGTGGAGAGAAATCACAGCTTCATGAACAGGAGCCATCACCAGCTCACATGCTGTAATGTATTTATGAACTTTGTGCTGCTGTTTATTTCCCTTTTCAGCTTTCTTTAGTTCATCATACTTTGACTGTAGATAAAAAGAAAAAAATTGTTAGCTTTATACACAAGCTAACTTAACTTTTACAATGTAATTTAACTGTTCCTAAAAATTTCTCTATAGCAAAGATGTACATGTGAAATTCACTGAAGAACATTGTATAGAACTTTTAATACTCATCCATATCAGATGGATTTATCTTTCTTCTGTGATGCTGCTACCTGTTGTTATAGTAACACATTATACTCCATCAAGTAAAAAAGTCTCTTGATATTTAATATTTTAGATGCAGGAACAAATTTATTTATGACACTTAGAGCAACTCCCAGCAGCTGCAAAATTTTCTTCCACAGCAAAAATCCACGTAAAACATCCATAGAAGGATTTTCACATTCAGGTGAATGGGGCAGGACACAACTCCTACTGATCACCCAGATCATTGGACTGTCTACGCTAATTAACTACAACTTCTGCAGTTGTGAAAGATGACACATAAGCTGTTATTTTTTATGAAGATTAAATGATAACCTGTTGTTCCAAACCACACCTTCTCTTTCAACTCAAAAAGACTGCAAGTTTTATTTAGCAAGCAAACTTTAGAAGGAATGCAACACACATACTGATAACATGTAATATAGCAGCACTAACAGCAGGCAGAAAGAAGAGTTCTACTTACTGAAATATGGTGTGCATACATGGGTCTTGAGAGGAAAAATGCAGCATCGTGAGGTGTGTGGAATTCATTACAGAGAACATCAATAGAAGGCACTCGCTTAATGTAATCCTCTGTGCTCAGATTGGATGCTAAGAACCCACCAAATTGTACCAGGGTGTCATGGCACTACATGGGAAAGATAGAAAAGTTAGAAAACAGTTATTATTTTGTTCAAAACTTAAGTCAAGCAGAGATCAAAAGCTTTTTTTAACAGAAAAAAAAAATTCACATGCGTTAACATAATACAGCAAGAATCTTCTCATGGATGAAGAAATACTAAATTTTCCATGCAAGATACTTCTGTCATTTAATGCTAATTCTATCTGCATCAAAACACAAACAAACAAACAAACAACAAACCAAAGACACTACAAAAGCCAGCAGAAACATAAGAGCCTTCTGTTCTACCACAACAAATCAAACTAGTTCCTGCTTCATAAGACAGCAAAAGAAATTTGCCTTCTTCTTTACAAATAAAAAATTAAAAATAGAAAGTAAGATCCTCTAACAAATTAAGATGAGAAAAAGCTAAGAGTCAAGAGAGAATTTAAGTTTTTATGATAAAGGATGTTTGAATCTTTCACTTGGAAATCCCTTTGTTGATAATGAGATCATTCCAACTGATCTTGAAAAACACTACGTATTATGTGCTGAATTCTTATATATTGTGTTGATACACTAGATGTTAGCAAAGAAATGGAAGGGTTCTTATAAATGCAAGTGTTTTTACTTACCTGATCATACAGTTTTCCCACCAGCTTCAGATGCTTCTCGCCTCCCTCTTGAAAGATCACACCATTTCTCTGTTGAGCCATAAGTAGGCACAGTGGAAGTGCAAGATCATGGTCCAGTAATGCATCTTTCAGTCTCTGAGATGATTTTTTTGTATTTCTGATTTGGCCAAAGTATCCACCCTGCAGAGTGCAGATAAAGTTTGGAAATAGCACATCGCAAATGGAAAACTTGTGTCCTTCTGACTCCAGAAATACTGATGAATTAACATCAATAGTTTCCTGTCCAGCAATGAAATTCTCTCTCTGGATCTCATACTGGAATGTATGTACCTAAGACTCAGAAACTACCTAGTGCTCTGTGTTCACTATAAAAAAAACGTTTTAATAGCAAAGAGCAACATTTCGGCTTAGGCATCCAGACTGCATTTCAGACTTAAGTCTGCTGTGATCTGACCAATATCTCATCTCTACTCAATACATGAATTTCACATTTTAGTTCTGATTACAGCTATTCAATTCCTTGAAGAGTTAAGTCAGACTCAACTAGGTCTTTGACACCTAGGCTGCAACAATTTTAGTTGATAAAATGGTTTAAGATGTTGCTCCACTCAACAGTGAGCTGCTACCCCAACAGCAGGACTAAAAAAAAGCAGGACAGCACAAGGTATAAGCTCCAAGCTCACCGGCTGCTGTAACTGACAGATCTGTCATGTAATACTGGATAATAAAGGCTGCTTTTGTTAATAAGAGATGTTGTGAAGCACAACAATTAAGGTTCTTGTGAACATTGCCTGCAAGGCTGCCCATCTGCAAGGCTTGTAAGCTCAAGAGTGGGAAGCTCTCTGATGAAAGCAGTAACACCTTCCTCAATACACTGCCAGAGTCCATGAATCAGTCTTCAGACCCACCAATTAAGCAATAGATATCATTAAATTTAACAAAACACACCTCAGCTTTCAGTTGTTCTCCACCAGTCATGGCTTCCAACTGTTCCATTGTCATTTCTTCTGTAATTTCTATCCCTGCCATTTTCTGCACTACCTCTTTTAAAATAAGCAAATCAAAGCTGCACAGAAAATAAAAGTGGAGTAAAACCAGAAATACATGTTTAAGAAATGGAAGCTATGACATTCAATATGTAGCACAAAGCAACAATATGATGCATGTTTAAGCAACTAACATTTTAATTATTTTTTTTTAAGAAGAAACTAGTACACTGGAACAAACAAGAATTTCTTTATTGCAAGTACAAAGTTAGTACTTAAAAACAATGCAGGCATTCAACAACTGGATTTCAGAATCCTTTCAGAACAGTTTGTTTCTGAAAGTAACAGTGTGGTGCCATCAACTTTTAAGTACCAACAAATGAATCAAAGTTTGATGTTCCCTTTTCTCGTTTAACATGCTTCATACTGTACCTATACAGTAATTTCAAGAACACAGAATATTTTAAATTTTATGTAAAATGTCTGGATCAGTACACGGCCTTCGAAATTCAGTGGCAAAATTAGTCTGGAGAAGTTATTTGGAATATGGAAAAAGTTTTTTTACTTGAAACACAGAATATACAAAACACTTATTCCATCCAGAGACTAGACTTTACTTCCTGCTCTGAATTCTGTAAGGGCAGTGACTTTTCCTCAACACTAGTAAGCTGTATCATGATCATTCAAATCAGTAGTATTTTCCAGTAACTTCTGAAATTTGTGTGACCTACTTAGTCCAAATTCTTCAATACTCCAGTCGTATGGAATGGATTTAGTGCTAAGTCCATTTTATTTCTACAGTCACAAATATTAAACTGACTATTAAAAAAAAATCCTGAAGTTTAAATACTTAGTTCTGTGGAAAAACAAGACGCATTACTTACCTTCCTCTGTTGCTCAATGTGACTGTACCATCATCAGAATACAAAACAAATTTAGGACAGGGGAGCACATGAGACTGAGTGTCTACATTGCAGGGGAGGGAAAAAAACTAGATTTCTCAATGTAAATACCCTAAAATAACATGTTGCATTATGTCCACTAGTAAGCTGTCCTTCAGTAAGTATATGAGGTTCCATAATAAAAATGAACTTGATACTCACCTATGTGATACAACACATTAAAATTAATAAAATGAATGAAACAGTAATACTAGGTGATGATGATGGAAGGACAAAAGGGAAATGATGGTTCGAATTGCAAGGCACTTTTAAAAAAGTGAGTTATTAATACCAACATATCAAGAAGCAATTCAACTGCTATTATAGAAGTCAGACAGTATTTAAAATAACATGAAAACGATAAGAGCCATCCCTGCAGAGAAGACACTGAGAAAGAAAAAACTAAAAAACTGTAACAGTCACACCCTTTTATACGCCAGATATTTAATTTTTAAATACTATAAAATAATTTCTATGAGAATATTAAGGACCAGCAGGGTTTTTTTCCCTGCCAAATTAGTTGTAAAGAAAACTATTAAATAAATTAGATGAAAAATCAGTACTTCAGCAATAACGTCACAGGTATACCATTAGAGAAAAAAAAAAAAGTACTCAAGAGGATAAATAATGTACTAAAGAGGATATTATTCTTTCTGCTATTCAAGTTTCTTGTATTATGACCAACGTTTTACCAAACATCCAAATAATACATTATAAAAATTGAGTTTATAAAGATCACTTGTACAAGACTTGCCTTTTCCCAGCTTTCAGTTGGTTGGCTACATATTGAAGCAGGCCAGCAAGTTCAATTGGGTATTTTCGGAAAACTGCACCACAAAAGCTAGCCAGACCTAGAGCAAGGAGAAACAGCTATGACTTCACCTCATGAGATCCTAATCATCTAATAAGCATTACCAAAGTATATATGGGATGCTAGCAATATATGCACTTTTGTAATACAAAGAAAAATCTATTTTTTATTGATTAAACTTTCCAGCTCTTGTCTTTTTTTTTTTTAAAGAAAAATTATCTGGTAGATGCAGGTGAAATATTGATCATAATGATCAATAGTATGGTAGATCATAGGGATGGTGAAGTATTTTAAATATTAATATAATAAATAAAATGAGAGTACTAACTCTGAAGCCAGCTCGAGATTGTAGTGTCATCATGTTTCATTCTCTCCTTCTCAGGATTTGCCAGAGCTTCAATGATACAGTCTTTGGAGGAGTTAAGAGTATTTTTCCTCATTTTGTAAAAACAACTCACACAGATGCACAATTTGTAATATATGAAGCTATTATGCAAGGATAGCAAGCATGAAATAGATGTTATGGTATTAAGACAGTAACACTGAAGAAAGGGCAACTTAAAAAGCAGCATTTACCTTACTATTTACAGGATCACTCCTGTTTCCAAGAACATAGTCAAAGTAGTAAAATCCTCAGAAATACAGTTTTCCTAGTGCGACCGAACAATTAACTGTAACCCACTAAGAATGCAAAGGTATTTCGAAGCTTCACTAAAACTTCAGCAAAAAGGAACATGAACAGAAATTAATAAAATATTTACTCCCAGACAACAAACTTAATCTGGCTACAAATGCAACTTCATCAGTTACCAGCCGTATTATATTGATTTATACAAAAGGATACATGCCAAGACATCGTAGTTCAGTGAAGTGAGGTATTTCAGTGAATCAACAACCGGAGTTATTAAGTTATCATATTTTTGTATTTGTGATAAAATCTGAAAATTACAGAAGATATTCAGCTGAATAGAAGCAAAATTTCTTACATTTCACATAACAAATCAACAACATTTAACAATGCTTGCCTTCAAAACCTATATAAAACATCCTTTGAAATTAATTTCTCAGAGGCTCTTAAAACACTGTCAAAGTAATAGGTAATCTCATTAATTTATCTAGTACCTTAGAGATATCAGGGAAATTTCTAACATGTGAAAACATTTCTCTGTAATTATTTTTCTTTTCAATTATTAGAAAATAAGATCATGAAAACATTTCACTTTTTGTTTGTTCCCTTTTTTTTTAATCTAAGATTCACATTTGTGAATAAGATGAACATCCACTGACATACTTTTATACCTCTCAAGCATTCTGTAGCACCAAGTAATGTTAAAAATCCTCTACAATTAGACTGGTGCATTTCAGACTTCAAAGCTTGTTTAGCTTCAAACGGTTTTTTTCTAAATGACCCTGATGTATCTTTATCATACACACATACAACAGCTCAGAGTGACCCAACTTGACTTTGTATGCTGCGTAACCTGATGAGCACATCCCTGTACCTCTGAGACCCACCTCAGCTACTTCAAGTTAAATACATGACTCTTATAAATGCTTCGTCTTCTGTGCAACTGCGGTTATTGAAGAGCTATTGTCTTACTTAATCTCAGACCTGTGCATCACTAGAAAATCACCATAGTTGAAAATTTACATTAAAATACTAAAAATAATTAAAACTGCCCTTTAAGACAGCAGGTCCATTTCTACATTTTACTATCTATTGTTAGGATGAACTAGTATCCAAATACATGTTACTACATACATAATCAAATAAAATTGTAGGATTGCTGTGGCTGAGCTTTCCAATTTGTCTTCCAGAGGGTTTCACATTTTCCTTAGTTAAACGCCTGTAAAACAGAACATATTTTATTGCAACAGACAGGCTAAAACAAACAACAAGTTACTTACAGTGAAGAAACACCTTTATTAGTCACAGAGATGAAATTCGCATTAGTAAATGCATTTTCAAGAAATCTAAGCACAGGAACACTGCTCTTCTGAGAACCCAAAATTTATAATCCTGTAACATGCAGAGTACAAACTAACCAGTTGCATTTGTATTACTATGTATTCTATTTGCAACTTGGAGCACTCCGCATCCAGAAATTGTCAGTGGGACCTATACTGTACACAGAAATAGTGTGCAATGTTATCTCTCCTGCAAATTTCAGCAATTCCCTACTGAAGATAGGAGCTTCACGTAAAATCTGCAGTTGAGACACAAAAGTAAATGGCAGAGATAATCCCAATAAGTGGCAGCACTGTGGCTCATCTGCACAACTACAATTCACTGTACAAGAGAAGGGATGTAAAGTTTTATGGTCTATGCTAGCTCTGCAGCAAGTAAGAAGAGAATCAAAATCATTGTTGCTAGCTTTCACAGCTGCAATTTCAAGGTCTTTTACTCAGAAACAATTATTTTGTCTTGCCTACATAGAAAAGTTCTAATTATCCGCATTATCAAACCATGCATTTGGTTTTGGCAACAACAAATGGAGAATCCAAATCCCTGACAATGATGCCAGAAAAGTTATATCTAAGCTAAATGTGAAATAGTTATTTGCCCACTTGAAGATAAGAATGAATCATTCCATTTAATTCCACTTACTGCCCTAATTTTGAACCTATAGAAACAAAATCTTTGACAAGATGTTTGAGACTCTTCAGTTTAAGGAGTCTGCATCTGTAGAGAAAATATGTTGCACTTTGACATTTCCACAAGCAAAGCATTTTATCGAGAACAACATACCCATGGAAAAAGTTTCAAATAATTTAATGGAAATTCTTCACAGATAAAATACCCTTGATGACCAGTTTTTTGTATCCTAATTTATTTGACAGGTTTTACTCACAGTACATTAAATATATCATTAAAAGGGAATGTATTTGCAAAGTTAGTTTTCTCCATCACTTGGTGACATGCAATACATTGTATCACAGTTGATAATTACTCATTAAAGAACTTACTTCATGATGTATTTGGCTCGGTCTATAGTCTGAGCTTTAACTTTCACTAGAAGTGGGTGACTATTGTACGTTTCGTTCTTCCACTGCCCATAAAGACGGTACCTTAAAAGATTATATAGGAAAATTATTTTTAGCACTGACAAGTTAAGACATCACTTCCAAAGGATGGGAACAAATTATTCTACTCACCGGTACTGGTATGGAAATGTTTTGAACATTCCCCATAATTCTTCAGACATGCATGCATTGCAGTCCATTAAAGACAGAGATGGAAGTAAAACTTGATCAGTAATACTCAATAAACAGCTAAACAGTAGCTCCTGAAATCAAGACAGAAAACTCAAGGTAACTATCAAGTAAGTTCATTAGAGGCAATGGTATGCATGCAGTGCAGACCCACACAAATCGCACATTTTAATGGACTGATAAAATACAAAATAAAACACATAATACAGATCTAGAGGAATTACAACTATCTCCCATCATAAGTCTTTTATTATTTATGGACCACACATAATGCCAATGTTTTATTTGCTGTGCATATTATGTAAGATATTTGAGCAAAGTACTCAAGTTTTCAACAAGTTTAGGTTTGAGAAACGTGGGCTAGAAAGAAGAAAAAAGAAAATAGGACAGAAATGCAACACCCCCCACTGTGAATGGTTCAAACTTGCCTAGCAAGACAAGTCTGGAATGTAACCCCACAAAGAAGGTATGTACAGTTATCAAACAATTAGTCACAATTTACAGCCTCACATAAAATCACCTTCCTCCAAAACAGACTTACCATTTTGTCTTTATCTTCTTGTTTGCTTCCGTCAGACTGAAACTACAACAAAGACAATGAAGTTAATAGTAGCATAATTACCATAACAGTTCCAGAACAAGGCTGCCTCAGCAAAAGCATAAACCTGAAGAGCCACATGCCTAGTAAATGTTTAATTTTCCAGATCTGTCAGCATAGAAATAGTTATGAACAGCAATTCAAATGCACTGATGAAATGCATTGCTTACATACACACACAGGGACTTTGTACACTTTTGTTCAAATAGAAGTAGTAACTAAAATATCAAGGCAGCTTACTATTATATGAAATACTGAATTTTCTTACTAGAGAAAGGGGGAAAAATGCTTTTAGCACTCACCTTATATCTAACCCCCCCCCAGGACTTTCAATCTATAGCTGTTGATAATTAGGTTATTTTCCCCATCTTTCTCTTAAAGCAATACTCTTTCGAACTTCTAGTCTTCGTATTTTCTTTCGTCTCTTTTTGTTCCACTCACCACAGAAAACATATTAAGTTGTCACACCAGTAAGTGCGTAATTATTTTAATGGTACACTTGAGCATGAAAAGCTGCAGTGCAATGTTAGTAAACTTTTTAACTACTGTATGGGTTAACTTACAGTCAAATCACCTCAGTTATTTCTTCTGTGTTAAATGTAGTTTCATAACTAGAACATGCTGATGGCAATAGTGCATTAAAAATAACTTTCCCTAGGTTACCTTAACCATTCTGTCACTGATGAATTTCTTCACAGTTCCAACCTAGAGCAAATAGCTAAAATGTTGCTCATTCTTGTCAGAAACATAGTAAACTATTATATTGATATATATATATAGTAAAACTGCACAAGAGATTCTTATAACCAACCATTGATCACCATTCTACTACTCTACTGTATGCATCCACAAAGAAGCAAGGGCTTCCTCACAAACCTTAAGTAACTGATATTCATGAGAAATTTGTTCTAACAGTGTGCTGACAGCGGTGAAATTAATTACTCCCTTGGAATGATGACTTCCAAGTTATCTGCATTGTCAGTGCAATATAACATATCACTCAAAGACTAATCATTTCGCAGGCCAGCAGGAGATCAACATGATGTAAAGCAAGAGTATGAGGCATTGGGAAACCATTCTGGATGAGAAGATGATGTGAAATTCTATCTTCTACAAAAACATGGAAGAAGGGGATGATGAAAATGCTTGAAGTTATGGTTTATTACAAAGACTCTTCAGAACTCTATCATTGCTTCTTGGAACCTGGTAAGAACAAACACTCTTGCTACAATCTGTTAAGTTAGAAAAAAAGACCTTCAATCCCAAGAATTATCTCTGTTCTTAGCTATGCATCAAGTACAGCAGGACATGGAAGTTTCCCCTCAGGTGGCACATCAGTTTTGAACATTCCAGTATTTGTTAGTTGCAGTTGAAATAAATAGTTTTAAGAAAAAAACGATATTTAACTGAACATATCCCTTTCAGTACCATCTAAATCAACCAACCTCTCCAATTTTCAGAGTTAAAATTTTTCATTTAAAATAAAAGGCTAGGTAACAAAAAGGGATTTCTTAGTTGAGGGGCATGAATGGGGTGTTGTTTGCATTTCATAATTATTAAAATTGTTTCAAAAACTTTAAGACTACAAATTCAAAAGTTTTTCTGGGCTGCCATATTAAAAAAAAACATTAAATTGAAACCCTTCTATTGCTGACTTGAAAACACAACAAGAACTACTAGTCAAGTAGCAAATTGTCAGAAAAGCAGCCTCAGCTACAAGGGAGTTAAGAACATAAATTTAACTTGCAGCTTTTTAAAACAGGTCATACTACAAATCTTTCAGTATATGTGGTAAAGACATGGTCAAAAGCCAACAACAAATCTCAAGAAACTGTTTTAGTTCTAAAGTTTGTGACTTAAGGCTCTATAAGGCATTTTAAGTCTCCATATTGAACTCACCCTCAGTGGCATGCAAAGATGTGTCACTGATAAGTTCAAGAATAGTAGCATTTTAATGAGCAAAAAGGGGGACACCTCAATCAAAAAGATGCAGCATCCCCCTACTTCCCAAGTAACCTAACTGGTGGAATAGAAAGTACTATTTTAAGTACTGAATGTGTATTGAGTTATTGTTCTCCACTCTAATAATGCAAAATAGCGTCACTCAAACAATATAAGAGCTTCCATGCAATTAGTATCATGTTTGGGTTTTTCCTTGGTTGCTTTGTTTGTTTTTTAAAAAAGCCACACAGAGATAACCTTTTAAAAGATGAAGGCCGTAACAACAGATTAGTTATCAATAAATATTCCTGGTTCTAAACCAGAAGTGCCTTAAATTGTTAAAACGTCTGTTATGTTTATTGATTATAAAATCTATCAAAAACTAAAATAACTCTCCAAATCTGTCCTAAACAAAGAAATATGTTATGTTTCAGTATTTGAATATATACACATTAGTAAGGCTTGAGCATTTTTTAACATTAGAGGAACTTTTCAAGTTCTGACAAGCTGTTCTGTCATACCCACCTCTTTCATAAATGCTTTTCCAAGGCGCACCACTTTTGCAAATAAGATGGGATCATGCGAGAGATGAGGACCAAGGTAACAAAGCATGTTGAACACTTCCTTTCTCAAGTCCTCAAAGCTGTCTGCTTGTTTTGGTGCTCTCTTGTTTGGCAAGGAAGAAATTGGTGATCCTTTAGCTCCTTTAGGTACACCAACCCTGGAAAATAAGATGTGAAAAATTTCAGATGGAATAGAAGTGAAAATTTTAATAAATGTATCAACACAAATGGGATGTTAGTGAATTCGTGCTCATAAATAAATGGCAGTTTTCTCCAGTGTAAAAACAGAATTCTACTTTTCACTTTACCTGCGGTACAGAGGTTCAATTGTCACATGTACAAGCTGGCAAAGGGCAATTGCAATCGACTTGTGTGAAGTAGCATAAAACGGAGGCATCTGATCCATAATACTTTGTGCATGCTGCCAATCACCAATTTTTAATAAAGCTTCCAATAAACCAAGCTTCTGATTGTCAGGAGGCTGCAAGATAACAAACAATTAATGAAAAAGTATATCCATAAGGTGGTCTTAGTATTTCTCCTTAAGCTGCATTCAGCTGTAATGCAGAGCTAGAAGAAAAAAATCCAGTATTCCAAATATGTAATAAAATGCTTAAAATAAAATTCAGCTAGATATTTAGACAAGAAGCACACTTGAAAAGTAGTAACAAACAAGTCCACATAGAATCCAGTATCTGGGTCAAAGAAAAACGTTAAACATGAAGTCCAAGACAGAAGTTTATTAAGCCGTTGGACACAGGTCTGACCACGTACTTTTCAAAACACACAATCTATTGGACCTTATTTTTTTACGTGACATTTTAAGAACAATGCAAGTATTTGAGATTATTTTTGCATTGTGTTTTGTTCGGGATTTAAAAGTAGGTATCTCTCTTGCAAATTCAGATCATTAATAAAACCCAAACCAACCACAACATCAAACCTAAATCTTTTACTTGCCTTTTAGTTTGTATCATAAGTTTTGCATTAGCATCTAGTCTAGAAAAGCCTAGTTTTAAGTATAAATCTACAGGAAATTTCCCAAATGTTCCATCTTACAAAATAAGGGTAGGAGGAAACAGAAGTTTATGATTAAGATTGTGCCTTGAAGCATTTTTACATGCATCTGGTATTGATATATTTTACCATTATTAATTGGTTTGTCTGGTCCCCATGGTACAAGTCTATTAGTAAGTCATTAACAGTCAGCAATAGTGACTGCAAACTAGCTGTATGCAATTAGAAGCCTAAAATGATGGTTATACAGGGGAAAGATTACACGTCTAAGGAAAACCATTTTAGCGTTTTAAGGCAAAAAAAATAGTTCTACTTCAATCACCCTAACAAATGACAGACTGACAAGAACAAACATTAATTACAAAACAGATGCTTCTGGGGTTCCACAGTTTGCATGGATTTTTATTTTCTTTTAAAACTTTTTTACAAAACTAGCAACTATTTTTGGATACTTTTGAAAATAGGAGTCTAGTACACGACAACACGCAGAGGAAAACTTTGGAACAAAACAAAGTGCACAGATCTATTCTATATTCATGTTGGACTTACACAGTAATGAAATCTTAGCCCTTCCTTTGGGTTATGACAAATGCATCTTAAAAGGCAAAAGCAGATGATGCATTTTTCCATACTAAATAATTTATATTTGAGGCATGAGACAGTAATAAGTTTTAACCAAATAAGCATTTTGTTGATTAAAAAAACAAAAAAGAAAGAAGTAAGTAATGGTTAAACACTGTTTTCCTTATCCTGGCATTTACTCCACTGTACTGTATCAAAAACTGTATGTTAAAGTTGCAATCTGAATACAAAATACTCAAATTTAGCCTGTCACAGCTTTCACTTGTAGATAATGCACTAATTGCAATGAATAATCACATATAAAAATGCAAACACAGAAACAAGCTCTACAAGAATCAGCATGTATTGCATAACAACAGGCAAAGAGCCACAGAAATAGTTTTTAAGTACAGCTCTCCATTTTCCCCATCACATAGGCTCAAACCTTGTTATTTGCCATTGTAAACCTTCAGAAAAACATTGTAGTTTCTGCTAGAGCTTAAAATTCCCCAGCTCTTAATTCCAAAGCTTAGCCATAAAAACTGTCTTAATTCTTCTGACATTACGTGCAATATATACACTCCCCATGTCCTGTCAAGATTCCAGTTTTCCACCAGGACGTGATGACACACACACTTCAGAGAGTACCAGCCAGCCCCCACTGACTGCAGAGAAGGTGAGCCAAAGCAACTTGGTATAATCAAAGGGGATATTGAAATAATACGTGGGAGGGAGGTCAGGAACTTAAAGCAGCAGATGTGGCTGTAATTGAGAGCCAGAGAACAGTGACTGTATCAGCTGCCTGAAGCAAGAAAATGAAATTAGACTTTTCAACTAGGCAAGAAAAACAGAAAGAGGATGAAAGATGCACACAGTCAAGGTAAAGTAGAACAGTAAAATAGGAGTAAGTAGGCAAAATAGATTGATACAATGAACCCAGAATTACAAAAAATTAAGAACAGAAGCTGTTAAGACTTAAGTGTATGAATACTGGGACATACTTAGTGGGGCCTGTACAACCAAAATGGAAACAAGAAAGTAATTAGCCACTGAACCTAGTAAGCCACCAAACCTAGGGAGATTCAGAACAGCCTCCAAACCATGCATTTTCACACATTTAACATAACAGAAGCACAATCACAGGATAGACACAATCCTTCCAATAAGTACATATCTGTCTGTTTCAGAAAAAATTACATTTTTTTCATGGCAATTATTATGTTTAGTTTCCAATAACTTTACATAATTCTATTGGAACGGAAACTATTCACACACCTTTTCAGTTTTCTCCTCCTCTTTTTCTTTTTCCTTTTCCTTTTCCTCAGTCTTTTCAGAGGATAAGACGACCATTGTAAGTTTTCTGACAATTTGCTTGGCTTCCATTATCTCTCGCTTATGCTCCTCAAGGATAGTATTATCCCCTGGAAGAAGCTAAAAAAGACACAACAGAACAAACATTAGATCTGAAAATTAAAGTTGCATACTGCTACTATTTACCACTTGAGCTTGAAGCAGAAATTTGTCCTTCCCTGTTACTAATCAGATAATCTTACTACTTAGAAATTCTCCTTGCCACAACCATTCTGACAAGGAAGTAAATAATTAGCAGACTAGTCTGGAACCAAGGACTCATGAGAAATAACACTTTCCTACCTCCCTCTTCACAACCATTACTTGTATACAGTACCCTTCCTCTCTCAATTTACCGTTTGGCTGTAGCTACATGGTGACAATTATGCACATACACACATTCAGTGCCTTAAAACAATGTGAATATTCAAAAGAGTACATTTTCACCAACTCTAAAGGAAACAATAATTCATCACCAAGGAAAATCAGGTAATCTACTTAGGCACACACTTTCATTGCACTTGATTTTAAAGGAATAGAATACTATTTAAATGTTACCAAATTTAAACACATGAATATCAGTTCCTTAAAAAACATCTCACAATAACAGATACCTAGTATGATAAAAATTGTGTCTTGTACTTGAGGAATGTCCAAGGTAAAGAAGATAATCTTACACTCTAAAATTAAAAGGTCAAGTTGCGAGACAGAGAAAAAGCTCTTTTTCTGGCAAAGCCAGACTTCATTTCAATTCCTAAAATCATGCTTAAAATAACTGCAAATAAGTAAACAAAACTTACTGTAGTCATGACCTCAAATACAGTAATCCTCTATTGCTTTTAGCAAGGAAAGATTTTTACTATTTTTTCCCCTCCCAAATAACAGCAGCAGAAGGAAAGACTTAGCATAACCTTCTTCAGAGAAAAGAGTAGAATTTCTCAATTTCAGAGAAATTTGGGGAAGAAAGAATCCCACTTCGAAAGGTAAAAGGTTTAGAGCTACTCTTTTCTCTTTAGAAAACACAGGTAACCTACTAAGATTCACCAAGCAGTACCCAGTGTGGAAGGAATTTCAAGGGGTGAATTATATCTCCATGATGATAGATACATACCTGTGTGTATACACGCAAATCAAAAACAGTTCTTACAGGCTTGGAAGGGGGAGGGAGGGACGGAGCACATTCTTGATATGAATGATAATCCTGACAACTGCTATTGTATAGGAACCACATGATATATATCACTTAAGACTCACACCTACACACCAATTATTTTCTTGAAACTCTCACATCAAGTTAAATCAAGCCTGAACTGAAAAGACGGGGGAAAAAATCCCATCCCAAACATGCAAAGACAGACAAATAGACTGACAGCAATTCTGGAAAAGTAGATTAAAAATGAGGCTGAGAATGAACATGATGAAGGTGAACAGTATAAACAAATGCCAGGACCATTCTAGCTGTGACACTGTCAGAAAACATGCCCACATCTGTATTGGGCTGAGACTGCACAGGTCACTGTACAGACCAAAGCCTAAGCATTTGTTTTGTACATTTAAAAACATTCCTTAAACTGGCATTATTATCCTGCATTCCTCCCTTCACACTGATTATCTGAGACACGAACTCCTACTTGTGCTCCACCTGACATATTTGTAGCCAAAACACTCCTATGAAGACAGAGACAGTTATTAACAAGTCAGATTGTGACTAATGCTATTAATTGCCACACAAATTGATGGCAGGACTACATTCCAACATTTCCACAGCTGTAACTAAAGCTCATTTCCTTGGTCTCAGTAGAACAGTCAAGAGTCTTAAAATAACCATGGATATTCTAAAATTAAAAACTGGAGTATAATGAAACATTATTATGGTAACTGTAACACTCTGTTTACCAGCACTCAAACTGGTATGTTGGTTGCTCGATAAGACTGTCAGACTACATTAAATCTGAACCTGTAACTCCATTTTCCTCTTTAACCTAACAAATGGTCAGAATTCCTGAAAAGGGAATAAGAGGCAGATTCAGGAATATTTAAGAGGGTATTTTTTTAATCTTACTATTAAACTAAACAAAGAATGTTAAGAGCTGACTGTCCTACCACTTTTTTTTAAAAAAAAAAATCTATCTTCTAAAGCAAAACACTCAAAGGGTCTAGTTCTTAAGGAAGGTAACTCAGGCATTTAACTCCTATCTCCTATTCAGGCAGGAGGTAAACAATCTGGAGGTACACAGGTAAGTCAACGGAAGTGCCTCAGCATTCATACTTCAGTGTGTGTTTATACAAACAGGTGGCATTATAAAGTGCTGGGAATTTTAAGAACTATTGAACATAAAGAGGTATTGCAATTCCCTTAGTTTTGACATTTGACATGTGTCACTTACATGAACATAAAGATCTTCCAAATCTATGAGATTATGTTGCAAAAGGACAGCAGCAACTCTATATAAGGAGGAAGGTGTCTCACCACTTGGATCCTGAAAAGGACAAGATTGCAAATTTAAGAGAAAAAGCCATGAAACAGAAAATACTCAAAGTTCAGTTGAATCATCAACTTACAGTTCCCCTTGTTATCATGTAATTAACTGCTACTACTCCAAAGCCACTAGACTTAATTGCAATACACAATCTGAATTTTCAGAAACAAAACATTCAATTATATTCACATCTTCTGGTGGTTGTATGCAATCCCTAACCACACATCTAAAAAAAGCCTGAACGTCTTATCAAACGTCAACCATGAGTCCCTTGCAAACATGGTTTTCTTTTTTTTTATAAGGTACAACCTCTTCATTAATGTTAGTCCTTAAATAATTACACAGGTGCAAATCCAGAGAATCAAAGATTGTTTTCAGATGTCTGTCTTGAAGAACACTAGGCACTCCCCTCTAAAATACATTAGAGACTTCCACTCATGTTATGAAATCATTGCCTTTAACACTGGAATTCTACAACTTAGAAATTAAATTCTATGTAAAACGAAATACCTGCAGCAAAAATCTCATCACCAACTACAGATCAACACTGAGTACAACCAACCATCAAAACAAATTATTAAGGAAGGGGATATATTACCTGATAGAATTTGAATTTGAACCCAAGGATATGGCATAGAGTTTGAGGTTCACACATGTACATGTAAGACTCTATCAGTGGTACAAAGAAGTCATCATATTCAGGCCTGCATTCATAAACTTCTAAGATAATGTCCAAAACTCTGTTAGGATCAAGGTTAAAACAACCTAGTGGAGAAGGACAGAGTAGAAAAGCTTAGCATTGCTAATTTGAACCTTAATTCTGTTACTAAATCCCAAATGCATTAGTTTAAATCAATTATTTTCAGTTGAGTTCTATTTATCTACAGCAAAAATAATCTGAGTTATCTGTAAATAGAGCATCAATCATTTTGACTTATGTTGAATATTTAACTAGCCAAAGATACTAAACCAGACTTTTAAATCAGGTTACAGAAAAACTAGAAATTACCATCTTAAGGCAAATATTTAGTAAGTCAAAACCCAGCCTCGCTTATACTGCAGAGCCAGCAAAAGGCAGGGCTGCTTCCTCTGTCCTGTGCCAGCACATATATTCATGCCATCGCCCTTATCAGCCAGCCCTATTATTTTACACCCCAAAAATTGTTCTGGTTTGAGCTAGACCCTGATCCATCCATTTATACTGTGCTGTCAATCCAGTACTACTGCTATGCTAGCATTAGGGAGAACGGTTTATTTTAAGGGGAGCAAGAGTAAGGAGGAATCAGATTAAGCCAATGTTGTAATCGTATCTGTATTTTACTTCATAAACTCTTCCCCAAAACTCCAGGAGACACTTGAGACAGAAATATTACTTATATCAAAAGAATCCACATCTAGACTATTTTTTTCATTGTGCCATTGGAAGTTTTATTCAGGCACATCTACTATGCCAATACATATTGCATCAAGTCCGTCCTTCCCAAAAACCATCTCCACTACACCAGGAGCTACTGCAAGTCAGTACTTTAAAAGAACTGACAATTTATATGAAGTCTATTCACAATTCCTAAAATTCCAGAAGAGAAATATTTTCTTATAAAATTCCTCAAACTGAATATGTATTATTTACTGTAATTATCAAAGTCTTTCTCTTCTCTAGCTGTCTTCCAAAATAAGTAGTATTCAACAGTCTTTATCAAAATTCTGTGACAGATGGAAAATTTGTCTTTTATAAAATACCAGTTTAGCCTTTTGACTATTACTGCACTGCCACCACAAGAAACAGGCACTGGTACAAGTATCAGTACATTGTATAAAACTCTTTATTCAAAAAAGAAGCATAAAACATGGGGAATTACAGACATAGCCTGGTTTTAATGTATTCTGTGACAACTTTGATTGTGACACTCTTGCAAGACTAAATTTAGAAACATGGACAAATCACAATCAGAACTAGATAAAGGAACAACATTTATTACTTCTCATTTCTCTTTATAAGGAATCATTTGTTCAACTTCTTCAAGACTAAAAAAATGTAAGTACCTTAAACCAGCAAAAAGCATTACTTGGTTACATTCCTGATTTGCCTGCTAAGAGGTAACAAGTGTATTCTCAAAAAAATACTCTTGGATGAATCAAAATCACAGCATGTAGCTTTGAGGTTGTAACACAAATTCAGAATCTAAATTAAGTTGAACTAAGCAACATCTCCAAAATTAATTTTGACACAGAAACAAGAACTTCCAAATGTCGTAATGCTACCCAAGGTGATCCACCAATATGAAAGTTACTATCAGACTACATGCCTGCATGACGTATTTGATCCACAAATGATCCCAAACAGTACCCATAACACCATGCCGGAAAATCTGTTCTTGCAATCCTTCAAATTCCTTACCTATTAAAGACTTGATATTTTCAAGGATTAAATCACTGGTGATATTTCCAGATAAGTCTTGCCCCAGTTCTGCAATGAGTTTTGCATAACCTTCATTCTCTTCTCTTAACAAATTAAACTTCTGTTGCTTGTAACTGGAAATAAACAGAAATTAAACTGTTGTGTAACACATGTTCACAGTGAATTTTATTTATGTTTTTACAAGTATTAAATTTGTTATACAAATGGTAATTTTGAACACATTAAGAACCTGCAATCAACTTGAGCTATTGCAAAATATTATAGACAGCAGTATTGAATACAAAGATAGTGAGCATTCTGGAAACAAATCCAGCTCTTTTATTTCAAATGCACACCATTTAAAAGCAAGATTATGCTCATACTTAAGAGTAAAGCTCGTTCTTACACGTGCTGGAGCACTGCTCTGTAACAGTCCATGCTAAAGGACTGATTCTAGATTCAAGTAGTCTTTGAGACTGAAACACTGGATGCAGAGACAAAAATGAAACACACTCACCAAAACGAATACAACCACATTTATGAAAACAAATGTTTATGCTTAACCGACACTACAAAAATAATTTTCTTACTCTGTAAACTCACATTCATCACAACTAAAATTAAGTATTTAATCTGCACTGTAGCAAAAGCTACAGCAATAAGTAGCATTAAACAACTTTTTAGTTCTCTCTAGTATTCAAAAATTAAGAGAACTAACAAGGTTCTTTTGTCAATAACAAGTTAAAGTGTAACAAAGCATACTTCATTAACAAAGTCGAGTATTGAAATAAACATATAACATTGTTAGAACACATTGTTACCACACTAATTACACCATTATCCCTTCCACCACCTCCCCCAAAGAACCCTTGCCCCAAAACTTACAATAGTTTTGTCTTTATTTTAACAGATTTCTGATTGAACTGTTGAGACTGCTTGATAAGTCCCAATGACTCTAGTGTCTCTGGATCTAAACGCTCCTTTAGGACAGTATCCGATACAAGATACTAAAAAAAAACAAAACCAAAACCACCAAACATCAAAAACATGTATCAGATTTGTACCTTACAGAGACCTAGAAACCATGTGATGATCGCTTTAGACTACATATTATGCATTCTCACAACCCAAAAAAAGTTCAAATGTCATGACATGCCATGATACGAAATGCATTCTCCTTCAAACACAAAAGTGGAAAAAAGAGGAACTACTTAACTAAAACTGGAGTTTTACAGTGGTAGATTTATATACAACAGCACCTTGAAGAAACTTACCAAACAGGCTAATACCAGTTGGGTAAAATGATCCCTCTTACTTTTTTCTTCTAAACAACTTGTTTCAATATCTGGAATAAAGGAAGATGGAATAAAAGGAAAAAGGAAGTCACTACTTGTGGAAGAGTTTAATTTTTATAACTATTCTAACAAATGCTAAAGATAAAACAAGGTAAAGAGGCTTATTTACACCATGACAGCTTCTTGCCATGCTTTACAGCTACTTATCTACCTTGAGGTCAACATAGTATATGGATGACAATTCTCACACAACCACAAATCTCCTGAAAAGGTAAAACAAGCCAGAGGAATGACACAGTAGCTTTTTTGTTCTTCTTTCTGTTGCAGTAAGATTTGGTCTAGCATTAAGAATCAGTAATATGCCCAAAAGGAGACCAATGCAAATTGATGAAAAACACTACATGATCCAACATAACATTTTAGTCTCTTTCCCTGTGTCTATAAAGTAACTACCATTTACTGCACTCCTTCACTAGCTATGATCCTGTATTTCCGTTCCTTTCTTTTGCATTCTCAACTATGCAATTCATAAATTCACTCCCGTGGGAAGACAGCCCATAATACAATGGGCTGAGGAAACACACCTATCTGAAGTAGTTTTAAAAAGAACATCATTACAGGAAGCTGCAAAAGGAGCGGAAACTCAGTAAAAGAATGCAAGGCAGACATTACAGAAAAAGAACAAAAACAAAACCAAGCAATCCACACACCAGAAATCCCACATACATATCCATAGAAAAAGCAAACCCATAGAGAAAACAACAACAAAGATTTGAGAAAGAAGCCTCCAAACAGGATGAAAACAAATGATGTGGTAGTGTGGCAGTGGAGGAAACAGACTTGGCAAACTAGTCTGTGTCCTATCAGCCAAGCCTCTAACCCAAAGAACCTGCAGAAAAACAATTATTTCAGGGAACATGGATGAGTAGATAAAATGGCTAAGTAGATAAACCCAAACTGTCATCTACTGAAACATCAACTGTAAGATGATGACATTAGGAAAAATAGAAAATCCTGATATTAACAGATATTGTTTAAAGGGAAAAGCATTAGAGGAAACTCATTAAAAACAAGTAAGAAATTGTCACATGTCCTTTATCCCAAGGTTTGAAATCTAGCTCTTTAGCCATACCTTTCTCTGCTACTAGTGGAGGCACATCATTTTTCTACATAGGAATTTGAAGGGAAGGAGAAGAAAAAAAAAAAAAGAGAAAAAAAAAAGGAAAAAAGGGTAGATATCCTAGTTTCAGCTATTCAGGTAGTTCGAGAAGCAACTAATTTTTCTAAGCCATCTTGAAAACAAAAAGGGGTATCAGTGTAATACAGCATTATAAAAAGTAATTATTACAAAAAGATGATACAAGTGCACAGAATGAAATATTATTAATAAAAGTCTACACTTGTCATTTAGACATTACAGAACTGAGGCTGCATATGAAAACTTAATTAGTCACAGCACACAAGACACCACCGTCCTTCAGTATACAGAACCAACCAGGATCTGTGAAGACCAGGTCAAAAGAATTTGCTGAAATTTGTTTAAAAAACAGAGACACACAGAACATGACAGACACTGCAAACAAAACTATGGTCTGAAAGAAAGCGTACTAGATTAACTATTCTAAGAACCTAAGAGAAAAAGCTTTGGACCAACATTACAACACAGAAACCCAGAAGTTATTACTAGGATGTGAAGTATGCATCTTTAAAGCTTGCTCAGTTGGCAGATAGTAACTTGGCAAATGATGTCATCTGTCTTTACATTTCTGGACAATCTGTACAAGCACCAGTTCACCCAGAGGGACTGTACAGATTTATACAGAATATATTCTGAAAAGAGAGGATCTACCTACCAGTAAGTCAACTTTTATCTAACATGCTTTTAAGAATGGCAACTATGCTGAGTCACTGATTCCATTAACCAACATTCAACATCCTTCCAAGGAAGCACCTTTACCCTTGGCAGACTGACTCCTACTGCCTTTAATAGTTAAACTTGTGGAAACTCTTAACAGAATAAAGCAGAATGGAGAGACATTAAGAACTGAGATGCAGACACACTGAAGAAGAATCACCACATATTTTGTAAAGAGGTCATGCTTTACAGATTCAATGACATTTCCTGAAGAACTCAACAAGCAAAGGCATCAAGCATGGATTTATCCAAACCCGTGCTGAATTTACCTAATATGCAGAACACATCAGCTAGAATGGAAGGCATGTCTTCCCGAAATTCCTAAGAAGGAAAAGGATCACATTCAGTGAATGCAAACTCCAATAAGCAGACTTAAAAAACACTTATTCTATTATATCAAACATTTCACTGTAAATTAAGTTCAGATCAATTATGCAGATAATTATTAAATATATTAATAATTCAGAAATAATGAAGACATTCATTTATTGACTAATATCTAATATAAGTGCAGAACTAATACTGTTATGTAATGAAATAAGATAGCATTTTAATGTAATAAAAATGTTATCCTGATATAGAACAGTGCAAGACCTGTTTTTTCTGAAGCTTCTATACAGTTCTAAACAGCAATCTAAGAACTTGCAAAGAGTAAGAAAGTATTTTCAGAAGACTTAAATTATTTTTCTGTGGGTTTTTCAGTTTGGTTTTGGGTTTTGGTTTTTTCTGGTGGCTTTTTGTTGTTTGGGGGGGTAGGGTTTTGAGAGGGTTTTGTTTATTTTGTTTTAAGAAATGCCAACAGTTTGTAACTTTAGAAGTTTGAAGGAAAATACTTCCTAATTTATTTATTCAAAGCATTTTAAGAAAAAGCATTTTTTCAAACAAAAAATATGTCTCATTCATTATTTTAAAGGTAGTTATGGGATTTGGACCTCTCAACAGTAAAATGGCAGACGCTGCACATTGCCACACTGTGAGATGTAAATTATAAAAACCAGTAGGTGGCATTACAGACATGCTGTATAAGCAAATGAAATATATTACGTCTTCACATGCCCTTACAAATGAAGTAATTTTTAATTTATGCCAAAATTAATACAGCTATTCCTCATCATAAAAAGTAGGGGGGGAACAGAGTACATATATTTTGATTGAACACAAATGGAGAAAAAACTTGACAAGAACAACTTTTTCAACATGGAAAAGCAAGTCTATTTGATTTTCACTCCTACTTTTATAAAACTAATTTACTATGTATGCAATTATTAGAAATTTGTACTTACTATGACATCACCAAGAACATTAGAAGCTTGGTCATGCTTTAAGTTTCCTCTGACAACATGGTATGCAAGCTCATACAAAGCCTGTTGGATGTCTGTTGAAAGAAAACAGATGACTAAGGAACATACTAGGTAATCCTTGGTCTAACCTGTACAGCAATGTTTACATTAATGCTGTAGACTTCACACATCCTGCAATTAAAGAGGATACACTTCTCTTAACAATGAGGAGTATT
The DNA here is from genome assembly GCF_027791375.1 of Indicator indicator. NCBI lineage: Eukaryota > Metazoa > Chordata > Aves > Piciformes > Indicatoridae > Indicator > Indicator indicator. The sequence goes on from NC_072026.1 coordinate 11,339,098, forward strand.
ACTTTATTAGTGCTGATTAAGACTAAATTTGAGCATCAATATCTAAGACTTCACACAAGCAGACAGTAAGAGATGATCCACTTTGTCTAGAGTTATGGAAGAACAGTAAAATGGGATGAGAAACTACAGTCCTCTGCACATAACTTGAGTTTAACAAAGACCTTTAACTTACAACTCACAAGTATTAAGGACATTTATATACATGTATATGTAAAAATACTATACACAGAAAACATTACAGTACTTTTTCTTAATATCTCATCACAGACATGCTTTCAAAAACTATTTCTCTAGGTGAAAGTAAAATTTAATTGGAGACAAAATGCTTAAGAAGGATTTTATTCTATTTTTAAAGCAAGTCCGCCATAACTCAGGAATGCTGTTCTACAAACACTTGTATTAGTATGAAACACTAAACAGAGATACTACATTTGAGAAAAATCTTGAAATGTTGAACTTGATGGTTGCAAAAACAGCTATAGTAAACTTATAAGGAATCATTCTTAGATACTGCCATATTTTAATATGTGAAAATAATATACCCTCATGCTCTCACCTTGCACTTGTACCATGTGGTCCGCTCAATAAACAATTGCAATGGGTATACAAGTTACAGATACTAGCTACATAAAGTACTCACTAACTTGGTGACTGCAAACCACTGTAGATGCATTAAAAGCATATTTATTTATTCTTTAAATGGACAGTTTAATTGTACCTATCACAGTGCCTTTGACAAAGAACACTAATTGCTGAAGACTCAAATAGGATTGATTTAGCCATTAATTCAATGCAAAATATAACTACTACTTTGAAGGCCAATTCAAGAGGACAGTTTGTGGCAGTACCTAATCTAGTAATTTATGATGAATCTATAAACGCAGCATCAGACATGCCTCTGTGTTGTGCTCACAGGTACGCAGACAAACCTGACCTGCCCCCGTAAGTTTGTAGTATACTGGACTTCAATAAATGTCTTTCAGGCACTAAAAGGCAGAAATTCATGTGCCAGTGAAGTTTTCACAACTGGATTCAGGTCATATGGATTCAAACTGTAGACAGTATCTATTATACCTCATTCCAGATAATTCATATTTTCAGGGTTTTTTCCCCATCACCACAAGGATTTAAACTATTTCTACTGCATATTACTTCCTCCACTGCATATATCTATCTAGTCATTCCCACTGGATCTCTTAGAACCTGACAGCAAGGACAAAGAAAAAGAAAACAGCAAACAGAAATCACTGACTTCTATGTACAACAGAGATCATCTGGCAGCATTTCTTCCGAAACTCTGGGAACAGAGATTTAGCTTTCCTGAATAATAAGTGATTCATTTTTTGCTGTTGTAAAAATTAGTTTTCCTGCAGTATAAAATCACACTTGCATATATGTGTTCATGTATCTAACTTTTAGAATAAAATCTAGTTCTATGTTGAGTTTGCAGAATCAAATTCAATTTTCTACTATACAGACCAAATACTAATCATCTCAGCACCACTCACTGCTATTTAAGAAGTCTTTCACCTGGACATCTGAAAATAAACCTAGCTGTGCATGCTGCTACTGCTTTTTTACCTGTCATATTCACCTTTAGCACGCGTTAATAAGTACCATACAGGAATGCTCTAAGCAGACACACAGAGGCACCATGATCAATCTTTTCCAGCTTTTATTTTTCATTCATCAAAAACAATCCAAAAAACCACACAACTTACCTCTGAAAACCATGCTATCATGGCTTTTGTTTTCACTGAGCGCACGACATAGCTGCACACTGAAATAAAAGAAATATTAAAACAATATTGGAAAAACCAATATAAAAATAATTATATATTAGCACATAAATGTTTGGGGGCTTTTTTTATATTGCTCTGGCTAAAATAACCCTAGATCTGGGCAATTTAAATGGCTGACTACATTCTCATAGAGTAAATGCTAATTCAAAAAAGTTACACAACAGAATAATAGACCCCCAACAGATCTCATACACATGTATATCACATAATTAAAAAAATATTCTTCCTAACTTGGCACGCACAGAAAAGTGAGAACACCAAGCAATTTTATTATGTGAAAAGAAGCACAGAACTACTAGCAATAACCTACTGTGGTTAACCGGTGAGGAAACGCTTCTTACAGAAATACAATGACTACAATAAAACTCCAGAGTACAAAACATTTTAACATGTAATGTCTTAGCAACAGAATTCTACTTATTCTAGTCATGAAGAAAATCCACTACAGGCTGCAAAGACCTGTTGTGTTGCTTTCAATTTTAGTCACTCCTGAACCTACTTCAACCAAATTAGCCATATGCAGAAAGTACCCTTTAAAGACAACTGGAAAATAGGCAGTTTCAAATATAGCATAATCAGCAGAAACATGCAAGCTCAGCAAAAAAAAAAAAAAAATGGAATGTCCCAATAGGTTCTAAATGCTATTTAAGAGAATGCAATGTACTTGGAAATAATGAGAAGAGAGACAGCAAGACAGGGGAAAAGGTAATTTATTTTTCATAAATGGTAGATGCACTTTTCTTAAAAGAATCAATATTTTTCCCCCCCAAAAAAGTACCAATTTGATCCAAGCCAGATTTTCTTACATTTTCATTACTACTTCTCCACACAGAACTGACCAAAAAGGCACTAATTTCCAAGCCCTCTATACAAAAAAAAACTGAAGTGAAACATTTGGTTAAAAAAAAAAAGTACCTACTGAGATGTGCACTTTGAACCATGTCACATGGCATGGTTGTCTACTTGGTCTGAAGAGTTCATTTAAGTACATCTTAATATAAAATAAGAGTTTTAACCTCTTCCAGTTCCCTTTCCAGTGATGCCAAAACACTACTATCAACTTCATATTACTCTAAGATATAAATCCGTTTGATCAATGTAACAAGAAATCCTATTTCAGATCAGTCTTTAAAACAACTTGCTTTATACTTGTAATTAAAAAACCCTGGATTATTAAACTAGGGTCGGGAGAGGAAAGCAAGTATTTTCTTTTTGTGAAAGTCTACCTGGGAAAATTTTGGTAGTAGAAAGGAAGATGCTGGTATTATTCTTTGGATTTAAATTAGTAATTGTGCTTATATTCTCCCATACAGATACTCCTATCTCCAAAGGAGGGTGACCTTTTCTGAAGGTGGTGTCAGGCAATAGAGCTGAGCTGAATTAATGGCTGCTTGCTGCGGAAATGGACACATTCACTGATATTTCTTCCCTTCTTGGTGATGCAGTTCTAGCCCTCATGTCAGTTAAATCAGTTAAACTGACAAACCTGGCAGAAAACTGGTCAGAAAACAAGTCTTCAGCCATCTTTGCAAGTTGAAGCAGCTTACCAGAAGGTCAGAAAAGCACCAGGCAAAAGAGCCCTCATGAATGAAGGCAAGGCTGAAGCCCACCATTCCAGTACCACCAAGCTCTGAGATTAGTTCATCTAGTCTCAGCTAGTTGTGCATTCACAAGAATAAAAACCTCAGTATTAGTACAATTAATCAAGGCAAAAAAGCTACAAAACTTCCTCCTTTAAGCATTGCATAGGACAATGGAAATTTATCAGGTCCCCTTTTCAGTTTAACAGACCTAAACTGTCTGTTCAGAGCTTGGTTGAAACTTTTGTTACTCTTGTAGTTCATTGCTGCAAGCTTAGGATGGAGAACTTTTCTACTCTACTAAAAAAATACAACTCTTCACCTGAAGAGAAACTGTGTAATAGAAGTAAAATACAATTTAAAAACAGGATAACCTAGAACATTTTTTTTTTTAAAAATCACAGAACAATTTCTGTAAATCAAAATTTCAAAATTAGATTTGTTTTGGATGGATAGGATAAACAGATTCTGTAGCACTGCTGAGCATCTACTGAACAAGCTTTCACATCAGAGCCAGAGACTCACCCTAAGCCTCCCAATTCATACACAATGACCTATATCCTCCATTACATTCCCACGCACAGTATATGGGGGTAATTATCACAAAGTGCACGTGCCTGCAAACATTTAAGTATATGCGTAATTTAACTGGTGTGGGTAGCTCTCTAGTTGAGTTGAAAGTACAATCAGATTCATTTTGCAGTAAGGATGGCAAAACTACAATTGAACTCTGTTTTCCTGACCCTCAGCCCTTTTAACTCAACATTGTGGCATTCCTCATGCAAGGGAAATAATCTTTCAAACACTGCATGTATTTGTTGAGTTTCAAAATTTCACATTCATAGAACGCTAAGTTGCTTCAGTACATCCTGAGGCTTAACAAACTGCATAAGCTGCCAGCCAAGTACATTATTCAAGCCTCCAAAGGGTCCTCAATGCGTTTATCGCAAAACAAGAAAAAAGGTATCAGTGCCTGCCATTGTATGCACATTATAGCTGTCCACACAAGCTACGGTCATAGACCAGCATCTTATTGTGGAAGACTACACAAAACAATTCTACTACAAAAGACAGTGTACATATACAGGTCTACACAGCATCTTGACTGAACAGCATAAGCAGTCACACATAGATTCCAACTCAATCTCTACACAGTATCTGGCAGTACAAAAAAAGAATTAATTTTATTAATTGTATTTATACAGAGAAGAGTCTGAACAAAATAGAATGTGACAGATAGATGACCACATCCTGACCAACTGACAGTTTTGGCAGTTAAGAACTATTGAAAGTACCACATGATGTACACTTACGAATCAGTGTTAGGTATTTTTACACATCAGTTGATAAATTAAAGTATGTACAGTTTTGAACAGGGTCTCCGAACAATGTCTAAGAAGCGATTGGTCACTGCACTCCAAGCTCTATGAGGCTGCCTTACTAATTAACATTATGACTAAGAAAAATAAAATCCCTACCTTCTGGGTTTTGGATAGAATTGTTTATCATAACAAATTCATCACATGAGCATTATTTTTCACAGTTATTTTTCACAGTTTTCTTACTACGTTTCTTTAAAACATCCCTATTGTTTTGTGTTCTTTATAAAAATCTCAGGATTATAGCAATATTACAAATCCCGTATGTTTTCAAGCATAAGCAAACCACCACTGCACCACTCAAAGAAAACATACAGTGATTACCTCATGTATCTGTTATTAATCACTGTAGAAGTTGAAATGGCAAATATAACAAATAATTTACTTTCCTCAACACAGTTTCATATTCCCCCAAAACATAAAACTGTGCTTTTATTTATGTAACCAGTAACTGCCAAAATACTACCTTGGGCTGATCCTGTCAGACCATGCAAGCCATTTCATGCTCCAGCAAATCAGTATTTTTTTCCACAGGACTTAATCTTTTCTTTCTGTTAATTTTAAGTTTTTAACCCTGTCACTTTCACTTTATAACAACAGTGTGTTACTCCCGCCACACTGTTTAAAAAAAAACACAAACTCCAGAAAAGAGTTAACGTTCTGATTTCATGCTTGGGCTTTATTAGACCAGGCCTTCCACAGAGTGAAAAACAAACAAACAAAGCTTCTCCCCCCCCCCCCAATTTCTGTATTTGCTAGAAATCTCAGTTTTGCCCTTCTGCAGTATCCTTCCCCTCTCCACTTTTCAAACTTGGTTTATCAATATAAGGCATTGCCTTCAAAAACCCTGAAACTGGAATTGTGGCCTAGACCTGATTCGTATATTTGTACTAGATAACTCAACAAAAATAAGAACTATTGTTACATTTATTCAACTTTTACTTCAAAATATTTGCAGTGCATCATTCTGGAAAGAGAGCTTTGTAATTTTATTATCTTCCAGTGAATCAAGAGGTAGGAAGTTAGGGAAAAACAAATGCAAAGTTCCACACTGAAATTCCCCCAAAAATTTAGTTTTCTAAAAGGTCCTCTACATATCGGCTATAGATACATTCTTCTGCTTCTAGAAAGTTCATATATATACCACATGCTTATAAAGCTGTCACTGAAAAAACTGTTAGTCAGACACAAACACGTTTATTTTAAAATGTATGGCCTGTTTTGCAAACTAATCTTTAAGTCATGTCTGGAACTGCATTTAAGCCATATTCCAAATGAAGTGTAAATGTCACAAATAGAGGAATGCAGCCCACCATTTGTTTTACTGGCCTCATGGCAGATTAATAGTTTCTTCCCATCAGTTAGGCAGTACTGCTCTAAGGGGAAGAGAGAATCAGTTTTATCATAGTCGAAACCTGAGGCAACTTACCTGTTACACAGAAAAGTTCTGAGAATTCAATGCAAACAAATGCAGTTGCCATTTTATGATCAACTATGTAATTTCTGTCCTCGTGCAAACTCCATGTAATCTCAGTGACCATAAGAGAATAAATCACAAAAAAATCATAATCATATGTGACTCCTGAGGCAAAAATTACTTAACGACCATAGAGATATGCTAGCAACTACATCTACATGTATATAATGTCAGATACACAAGGCAGCCTGTTTTATTGTAGCTAGTTTTACATTTTTGAAAGGCATTAGTATACATTTATATTCTTGCATATATATATCAGTATACATTTTATTCTTCTGTATTCATCCAGACAATTCTAAACATTTAAGTTAAATAAAAAGATCTTTGTGCTTATTGCATAAACATTGCCATGCTGGATGCAAATTTGACTACTGCCTTAATATCTGAAGCAGGAAATTAAAAATACAATTCAAACCTCAGCATTGTTTGGGATCTCCTGAACACTTTTATTATTGTAGGAAATGCAGATACAGAAGAGATTTTCATTGCCTTGTATCATTTACATCAGAACATGTTAAACATACATGGTAACATGACAATGGTTCTAATGCAATTCAAAGCCAAAAATGACATGGCTATAAAGTGGGGAATCGTCACTACAAAATGGAGAATGGTGTTTTGTGCAGGGAGCCTGTACATCCTCTGTTTCTCAACCCCACTACCGTTTTATTCATGCACAGAGAAGATCATTACCATTGCTGCACAATCTTTTAAAACGAAAGAACAACAACAGAAGTGTGAATATCAAGAAGTGTCACTCAAAGTGATCCCCTGAACACCCATATTTGAAACTGCAGGGTTTTGTAGTTGCAACAAACACCAGAAATGCATTCTCCAAGCTAACATTGTAAAACTAAATTGGCAAACTAGTGAATAACCCTCTGAACAGACCTCCTGAAGCACAGCAGACAACACAGGTTAAGACTACTTAAAACAGACACACAGAAAGCCCCAAAAGGGAAAGCTCCCAGCACACCTGCAATCCAGGTGGGGGAAGATGCAACCAAACCCCAAAGGTTATCTTGTATATGACTACCTAATCCTGTCTTGCCTGAATCAAAGAATACAGCGATAGTTCCCTCGGAATAGCTAGAAAGGTGGGAACAAGGACCGAGACCTCTGATATAAAGGTCAACACCGTGGAGCCCGCCAATCAAAAACGCTTAGGGCTCCATGTTACCCCAGAGGAGACGGCTAAAGCAGAGCCCGACAGCCGATAAACCTGATCCAGAGACAGGAAGGGGGCGCTCGGGGCGCAGGCAACGGGCGTCGGGGGAGCTAGGCCCAGCTACGGGGAACGAGTTGCGGCGGAGGTCATTATTAATCGACAAAGGAGACCCAACAAAATAGGAGAGCGGCCTGCTTCCTTCGCCCGACCAGGGTTTCGTCCCTAAGCCGCAACAGCAAGGACGCAGCCCTGAACGACGTCCTCCCCACCCGCTCCCACCTCTTCGCCACCCCACCCCCCCACCACCCCTCGCCAACGTCCCTCGGCCGATGAAGCCCAAGATCCCCTCTCTCCCTCCACAGGTCCGCGACCTACAGCGCCTCATCGTCTTCCCGAGCCAAGCCCCCCACACTCACAACTCGTTCTTGCCCCCTTTCTCCCAGTTCTTTATCCACTCGGCGGGGAGCAACGCCGCCATCTTCCCCGTGTGGCGCCGAAAGCCCGGATGGTGGAGCAGCGAGCCCGGGTCAGAGGGGACGCAGCGGCCCGCGAGGCACGACGGGACGCGGACGCGCCGTACCCTGGGAGACGGCGCGCGCCGCCGCATCGTCCTTCTGCATTGGCTCCGCCCTCTGCGACGCGCGGCGGGGCTCGCGGGTGGCTATTAAAGCGCCGCAGCGCATCAGTACCGTGGCGGTTTTGGCTTGTGCTAGGCCTTTGCTTGGCGGTACCTGCCTTTGTTAGGTCTTTGGTGGACGTTCCTGTACGCCTGGGTTACTAGCGGAGTTCCTCAGGCCTCAGAATCGCGGCTGTTCGGTCACCGCCCGGTAGAGCCGCCCCAGAGACACATGTTCAGTGTTGCACCTTCTTGCAAAATGCTGGCAGCTTCGGTAAATGCTTAGATCTCTCAACTGTTATTGAAAGCAATTCCTTCTCTCTTGGCCAGAGCTACACGCTTCTTTTTAAAGATCCTGTGTATTTTTCTGAAACGTTGACTTCAACAGTACCACAACCAATAGTATACCAATGCAGTACCGATGCTTGCTGTTTGGAAGTGTGGATTTCTGTAGCAAATACCTGTGGTCTGCGTGTTTGACAGCAGTGGAGGCCATGCAGCCCTGCTAAAGAGGTAGTATTCTATAGCATTTTATATATTAATCACAATATTAATGACATGAGACCAGATTTTGGGAGTGTTAAAGTTGCAGTTGGGACCATAAAAGGGTTTGCAAAAGTAGGTCAGATGCCTGGTTGCCATGGCTTTCAGTAGGTTTCTCAGAACTGCCTAGTTTCAGTGTGTTTATCTCACCAGGCACTCACCTGCTACTTTAGAAATATATTTGATTATCCAAATCTTAAAATATATGCAGTTAAATTATCATTAAGGTGTGATACAGCTTTTAAAGGATGGGAGTTTTAAGTGGTTTCATGGTTTCTAAAGCTTCACAAAGTGAACGTGGTTCCAGCATCGAACAGTGACTCAGTAAAAGAGTATTTTGTTGTTGTAAGGGTTGGGCTATTAATTAAAGAACTTATTAAACACTTAAATAATTATGGAATAATTAGGCTTGGAATTAACATGCAGTCAATTATTGACAATTTTATCAAGAGAACATTACTATGTTTTCTATATTAGCTATACATTTCATTTATACTAACTAAATGGTATTGTGAAAGTATGGTGAATGGTAGAACTTTTACAGTAAATGCAATGCATTATCTGTGGGCACTGACATACTGCAATTCTGTTGTGTGGTAGATAGTAAGTTATTTACAATCCGTTTAGGGCCTGTTCTTAAGACAATTTATGCTGGTGAGTAATTTTACCTGCTGAGACTTGAACAGACTAGACATGAGTAAACTTTTCCTCTTATATAAAGGTTTGCAAAGTTATGTTTTAATATGTAACTATATTGATTTATAGCTCAGAATTACTTACACTTTTCAACTTTTCTCTGTTCCAAGTTACTATTTTCAGGTTTTTAATAAAAATATTAGGAATACTAAATAAGCATAGGTAGTGAAACAGTTTTAAGTCCACATGAAGTCTTTTCTCAGAGTTTATCATCAAATAAAGCACTGTATATTTCTAATTTCATATTTAGAACTCTGGTATAACAGAAAAAGATGGAAAGCATATATATAAACTTGAGGTTTAGAGATATATTTGTTCTAGCATCAATTTACTTGCCATTTTTCCATTAACTTTACTGACACTGTTTAAGACAGATATGAGAGGGTAAAAAACCCAGTTATAGCTGTTTTAAGGGACCTAAATGAAGTTATTTAGCACTTGGCTAACATGTTTTAGGTATATTTTTGAAATTCTCTTGGAGATAGTTCAGCTATTACACATTTCCTATTAGCTACAATGTATACAAATACTTATATGTCTATCATCCATTTACATTTTTTATGGCTTTTACAGCTACAGAATCATAAAATACTTTTAGGCTGAAGGACTTTTGGTGGCCACCTGCTCTAAAGCCCTGCTTGAAGCAGGATCTAAAAAGTTCACAGAGCTGTGAATATCTTGAAGGAGGTAATTTCACTATCCCTGTGTTTGAGCAGAGAAGCATTTTTCCCTTGAGTCAAACTGGAATTTTCCTTGCTGCAGCCTGTATCTACACTTCTCTGAGAAGAATCTGATTCCACAATATTTCTATAGCACTATAGGAAACATTTTGTGATAGGATTTATATAAAATATGCTCTACTATGTATCTGTATATCTCATATATAACTTCCAAAGCATAGACATTCATACATTTTAATGACTTAATACAAGCAAAGCAAAATATTTTGAAGATAAGCATGTACCAATTCCTCTTCGGATTAATATATTACTGCCATAGAGTAGTCTTCACTCCCACACTATGAAATCATGTTTGATTTTGTCTTATCCTTGAGCATGTGGTGGACGTCTTTCTTAGTAATATCTGATGTTAGCTGTATGATGAGGAATTTCTAGGTTAAAAATATTCATATTTTCTATAAAACAATCTTTATAGTTTATTCATCTTTTCATGAAGCTTGTGAGTGTTAAAAAAAAGTGTCACAGGCATCCTAAGATTCCTATAAATGACTCAGAGATGCTTGTTAAAAGCTGGGATAGCTTTTTATTTCCTTCTGTTATTTCTAGAGGTTGATATTTACCTTTCTAAATATTGGGGAAAAGAAAAGCAAAAAAAAAAGGGAGAAAAAGTGATAATGACTTCAAAGGCACAAAATGTCACCCTGCAGTCTTAAGTCACCTACTGTGCTTCCTGCTAGAATAAAGAAGCAATCTGAATGTTTTGTCTCAACTCCATTAAAGAAAATGCCTGTGTTGGGCACTATGGTAACAGCTGGATAGCAGCAGGAAGTTATTTAGCTCAACACTGTTACAAGGTTTTCAAGGGTGTAGTATGTTATCCAGCAAATACATAGTGAGAAAAAAATCCATGTTAATCTTACAAAAATATATTTATTCTTAGTTTTCTAAGTAAATGCTACAGACACCAATTAGGAGATCTAGAAATGTACAAAACCAGAAATAAAACGTCCAACAGCTCATTTCCTCTGTATTAACCCACTCCATGAATTTGTGTGACAAGGCACCTCTTTATCTTCTGCTCTGAGGGGTAAACAACTGAGTGGTTTTTTTTTTCTTATATAGACATTTAAGAACAACTGTTTGGAATAAAATGTCCTTTATTACTTGCCTTTTGTATCTCATCCATGTAGGAATTAATTTTTCTAAATCCCAAATTTAATTTTTTTTTAATCAGTCATTTGGTGATTGTTTATTTTTTTAAATCAGTCATTGTTTGGCGATTGTTCCTGTTCTTTTTTTCTGGGAATATTTTTTAAATTATCATGCAAGAGAAAAAGGATATGAAGAAGGCACGCTTCCACATTTTCAAGATGATTTCCATTTGGTAAATGCTGTTTAGGCAAGTAAGAATCCTAAACATTTGCTAGTACCAGATGTTTCTATTCATCTGGGCAACTGAAAGGAGAAATATCCTCGGATAGTGATTCTCAAAGATCTTTTAACTTTTGAGGCTTTTTCACATAGCTAAATTCAGTGTCACTTCATCATCCTGAGCTATAAAATGTTCCAGATTTAATTAAGATCAGTGGATTTGGAGGAGCATTCTGCTTGGAAAAGGTTTGCTTGTTTTCAGCTCAAAGCAGGTTTGTTTCAGTAAGAGCTGTTTGTTGTTTGCCTTTCTTAGCACTTCCCAACACAAGCAAGAGCCAACCACAGATTTAGGTTCCATCTCCAAATGCTGTTGGCCTGTAAGTGTTTTGGGTTCTGGTCAAGTTGTTGGAACAGCTGCATTCATCTTAACTTGTTGGTTCTGTGTATGTTTATGTACCTGCTGGTGAAGAATGGAAAGCATAAAGACTAATTAAGTTCTTCCAGAGAATGCCTGTGAAGAGGCTTTGTTAAAAATTATGCTGGGAACAATGGCTAGAGCAATGCTATTGGAACTGTTTGGTAGGCAGCAGACCAGTTGTTTTCTTGACAATATGTTTCACTCCAATGTGTATTTCTTTCTGATCAGAGTTTATACCTCTAAGGAATGCTGTTTGGTTTTTTTGACAATTAGCATGAACAAGGAAAGACAGAAAGATCCCACAAAAGCTCAGGTACAGCACTGGCTTTGAACAATTCAGAAATCTACACATACAGAAGGGGAAAAAAAGGATAATTGCTCATTTAATGACAGTCTCACCAAATGGCAAAACATTAATGGAGAAATGGAGATCTGCTGGGATTTGTCTGAAGGGTGAAAATGAGCTTTTCTAAGGGGCATTGCTTCCAGATGGAACCATTCCTGTGTCCCTGCTCTGAATAATGAAGGCACAATGGAAAACTATTAAATGAATTAAGAAATATTTTGTCTTCCAATACATACACCTTTTTAGCAAGTGCTATATCAAGGCCATTTATTGGAATCTCAAGATAATAGTATGTAAATTGTGAAAATACGTAAAAAAACCTAGGAATTTTGCATGTTTTGTAAGCTGAGCAATGACAGCATTACGGGCAATGCAGTTAAGAGTCTTGCAACATTACCTAAGTCTATTAATACAGAAAGACAGAGTACAACTTGTAAAACAGGTATTCCTGAATCCACAGCTCATCAATCACTTATTTGTCTAATAGCTGGGTGCTCTTCAGGATAGGCCTGTGTTATTGCATCTCTTGGATGACATACATCCCACAGAAAATGGTATTTGACTTACTGCACCCTGCTGACAAAATCCCTTTGTTAACTTCAGCATATAATTAGCCACTGTCATGCATATGAAGGGTCTGCTGTAGCAGCTCAATGGTAGCAGCTATCTGGCATCAGGAGATCCAGGTAGCCCATGCTGGTGTCCAAGCAGTTTTGCAGCATGTGCTTACAGTTTACACTCCTCTCTTCCACAATGTGTCCAGAGAAGCTCCAATGACTCTTACATCTGTGGAAGATCAGCTGGGTGCAAGGAAGTGTAGGAAGCAAAAGCTTGCAAACAACAGTCACTGCTTATCAGTGGGTGGGCAGTAACTGCAGCTTCCCAGAGCTGGTTGGTGTGGCCGTTCAATTAAAGTTCACAAGCACTTACCCCACCTTTTTTTAGACTTGAACACTGCAGGTACCTTGTGCTGGTTGGTTGTGAAAGGTAAGGGCATTAGTGCATTGGGAAAAGTTTGAGAGTAAAACCTAAATTCAGTAAGTCAAACTCTTATCAGTGTGGTCCACCTTCTTGTTTGGGTTGCCTACCCCAGATACCAGGTATGTTAAAATTGAAGTGTGTCTGTGGCTAATGATAATCATGTAAGAGAAAACCTAAGCCTGGGGCTTGCAGACTACTGGAGTCAAGTTATTTCTGAAACTGTCTTTCCTGATTCCTAATTATTGATCATGATCTGGAAAGAGTCTGGTGGAACTTTGTTCATTGCTCTCTGTTCTGCTGCTGCGTCTCCTGGTGAGTGCAAAATAGTTGTATACTTGATTAAATACACCTGCCCTTGACATGTGATGAATATATTTTTTAACCTCCTACTTAAGCAGCAATAGAAAACATTTAAGAATTACAGAAAAGTTTGCCCAGCTAAGATTTGGATGGTCATCTTGAATTTCCCTCGTATATATTTATTCTTAGACATTGTCAATGGGATGGGGGGAAAATGAATGACCAAAGTGATCAGTTAAAAGCAACATGATTGTTAACCATAACATTCCTCTTAATTCCTCTCTCCCAGTTTTCTCCTATCAAGATAATGTCTAGAAGCATTGCTTTGAGGTTGGCATTTTTCCTGTGTGCCAGCACTAATATTCTAACACAAAGTAATTATGAACAGGAAACCATGTATGTGGTTGTGTCACATGCTTGCTAAATCCAAAGTCCCAGTTCTAGATAATTATTTCTTGTGTTAGTTCAAACTAAAATAAATCAGTAGTTGCATGTTTACCATTTTCCTCTTCATTTGGCATTTATCCTTGTTTGCTGTTTCAGTGAGTTGTGCAAGAAAGTAAACATTCTGTGTTTGTCCCTGATTTGTCCCTGACATCACGTGTAAGTGAACTTAGAAGTAGTTTCAGCTGGCAGTGTAGCCAGACATCAAAAGAAGATTAGGTTTTTGCATGATTAAATGCAACTTTTCCACAGGGCATGTATTGCTGGGTTTAGTATTGCTGCCATGATTGGATGCTTTGGGAATTATAGGAAAGTTTGTCCTGCCTAAGATTTCATTGCTGAAATTAAAAAAAAGGCTTACCATGTTTTTCAACTTCTACTGTGTCTGTATTGTGATGATACCTCTAATTATCTCCAACTTCCCTTTGGACTTTTCCACTACCTTCACTAAAACATAATGAGAAAGATGTTTATTACCTGCTTGCGATGAAAGGAAATGAAGAATGTGCTGTAATAGTAAGTGCTGTGCATACAGGGACTGGGTGTCATATGCTTTTGGAAGAGAATCAGAGTTGATTTTCTGTGGATCAGCATACAAATGCAAGGTTTTCCTGTTTCCGTGTATCTCTTCTTCCTATGGTAGCAAGAACATTGGATGTAATTCAAGAGGAAAACACAGCTTTCAGCCATCTGTTACTTGTCAGTTATTCAATTTTCTATTGTCATATTAATGAGAAAATATTCTTAAGGTGCTGTTTTGTCATTTTTCTGCATTTGATTTTCTTTCTCTGCTGCATGTCTGAAATTCCATCTCTGAACTCCATTCATTAACCTGATCATAATGGACCAATTAATGAGTCAATGAGATTAGTAGTAAATAAATTACATTAATTTCTTAGGGAATATACCAACAGACAGTTTCCCATATGTGAGTCGTGACCCGTTATTGACTAAACCGTTTGTGTCACAGAACTTTTTGTTAAGTCCAGTTTATATTTATCTGACTCAAACAGCTAGGAATAGATTGACATTTTTAAGGCTATCATGTAAAGAAAGTTTCAGAGACTATACCTGTGGTATGATCTGATTTTTCAGTTTTATATGACTTGTGATATTTTTGAATCATAGACTCACAGAGTAAATCAATTTGGAAAAGATCTCAGGAGGTGATCTAATCTAGCTTCCTGCAGGGTCACCCATGAGATCAGATCACTTCGCCCAGAGCTTTTTCCATACTGGTCATGAAGCCCTCCAATGATGTGGACTGCTTGACTGTCCTCATATTTGAAAAGCTTTTGCTTATACCCACTCAGAACCTCTTGTTTCTGTCTATGCGTATTGTCCCCTGCCCTTCCACAACACACCATTGCCTCCATCTTCTTGGTGGCTCCCTTATACATACAGGAAAGTTGCTGGTAGGTCCCCTGAAGTCATACCTTCTCCAGGCCAAACAAGTGCTCCCTCTTCCCTTAGCCACCCCTGACCATCCTGGTGGTCCAGTCATGCTGACCTCACCCCAGATGGTAAGTGTTTTACTGGTGCCCTAAAAATGGATGCAGTATTCTAGATGTGGTCTAATGAGTGCTGAGTCAAGGGGGATAACGATTCTCTTCTGATCAGCAGGTCCTCTGCTCCTGTTCATACCATCCACCATATTGCTGCTGCCTTTGCTGTCTGGGCACACTGCTAGTTCACACCTACTAAGATCCTCCACTGCACAGGTGCTCCCCAGGCAGGTTGTCCCTAGTGATTACTATTGCAAGGAGTTGTTCCTTTCCAAATGCAGGAGTTTGCATTTGTCCTTGTTGAATTTTATTAAATTTTATATAAATAAAATTATCCACATTACTCCAAAATATGTATTTGAAAACTTTTTAAAGACATTTTTGTTTAATTATAATAGAAATTTTAGTAGAAAATTAAAATAATCTTGAAAATGTTACCAGAAGGATGTTGAAAGATAATCTTTGCATGAAACAATTTGAAACATTTGAAAACTGTTCACTTTGAAAATTGTCCCAGAAAATATGAACATTTGTCTACATCCACTTTGTTTTGACAAAGATGTTGGTTGAAATTTTCTTCAAAGTTTAATTACTTTCTGTAGTTCAAGTACCACCATTGTACGATTCCACCTGCAATCAAAAGTACTTGGAAGCAATACAAGTAGTTTTACAAGTAGTTTTAATGCTGTTGGGTAACCAAACTCCTTGCATTGGCTTTTCAGTATGACTCTGCTCTTTGGCTTACAATTCCACTGACTGATTCGGAACTTTATTCAAAATGAACTTTAAATGAGTTAAACTCAACAGAAAAAAAAAAAACACAAGAGGAAAAAAAATGTAAACCCAACTAGCTTAGTTAGAAATAAATGTTTTAAGAGCATTCATGTATTTATTCTTCTCTGTTTTCTTACTTCCATTTCTTCTAGGTATTGGTGAGAGGGCATTTTGGGATTGTTTTACTTAAATTTTCAATTTAGACATGAAAACCTGTACGTGGATCACTGTAAAAACACTTTGTGACCTTTAAAAACAATCTGCTTCATTTGGAAAACTATCAAAACCTCGACAGAGCAATGGCCATTGTGAAAATCATTGCTAATGAGTGTATTAGTAATGAGGTATGACAAGGATTTATAAGATTAAATATTCGTGCTCACATTGCGGTATTAACGTACAAGCTTCCTCCTGTATCATATTATGCCAAAGATCCTTAAATAAATGATCTTACTCTGGACCGATGTGAAATGAGTTTAGACTGATGTGACACACTACTGTGAGCTATTTCTCAGACAATGAGACATGTACAGTAATGATTTTGGGATTTTTAGGCAACTGAGTTCTGTCTAGATCACACAAATATTGTCTGTAACAATCAAGCCTTTTACACTTACTATCTTCCTCTTCAGGAAATATAGGATAACACATGAAAAAAAAAAAAGAATGTGCATACATTTCAGAAGAGACAGAAAGGTTCAGATTATTTATTTGAGGTGTGTTTTAAAATTTCAGTCAGTTGTGTGTGTCTAAAGTGATTTCCATAGCACGTTTCTTGAGGCTCTCTCCGTTCACATTAAAGAAGATCCTTGAGATACTTAAATAATACTGTTATAGTCTTTCCCTGGATAATGGTCTGCATTTTCTGTACACTTTTCTTGTTTAAAAGTTACTTTGTGTTTTTTCTTGGTTTTAGTCTGTACAAATTCTCTGAAGATTTCAAATTGAGAGAAATGCCAATCCCCTGAGATATCCCCACACACATTACCAGTGAGGAAATGGGAAAGTAATTTATTCTTATGAAGGAGTGAGAGCCATTGTAACCTCATCAGATGCCAGAAGTATGAAAACAAGTATAAGGATACAATTTAAGAGCCACTGTAAAATATGTATTTTAAAAAATATTTTTGCAGAACAAGAACTGTAAGTCCTAGAAGTACAGAACTTAAGTTAGATTGTAAACCAATAAAGATGGCTTTGCCTGAAGTCGGTCGTGGGCATAACCATGACTTTGCAGTGTCTAATTACAAAACGTTGATAGCGCTGCAGTCAAATTGTTGTTTTCTTTGAAAGTAATGTTAACAAGAACCTACCTGTAGTAATACCTTTTCTGATAGCTTTTCACTAGACTCAATGTATTTCTAAAGTCTCAGACCTTCTGGACTAGTTTTTCCTTTAGTTCACGGAAGACTTTTGCTCATCTGTTGTATGCTCAGCATCACTGATGGGCTGCATAGGTAAATACTATGGTTTAAGTTGTTAGTCATTCTTTTTTGAATGAAGAGCAAGTAGTATTTGGACTTGCATCCTAAGTTATTGAGTATTGTTGATTACTGTATCAGTGTGAGCTGAATATTAATTGTGATTTTTTTTTTCTAAATGACCAAAGGGAGTTTATTATTACTTAGAGTAGGTTGCTATAAATACTTATAATTACTAGAAGCTTTGAACGAAATTGAAGTCTTAATAGATGCTAGACAACATAAAGTGAGAAACAGTCCATGTCCAAAGAGCTTCCATTCTAAGCCCTGGAATTTGCAGGCATGCTGTATAACTCGACTGCTTCTCCTGAAATTGTCCCAAAACATTTCCCACAAATCTTCAGAGATTATGAATTGAAAAACATAAGTCATACTGATCACATACACAATGAGGAAACCAACAAAGTTTGAGAACAATTCTCTAAGTAGCTGTTTTTTGGGGTTTTTTTTAGGACAGCTGGAAGCAGGTCTCCTACATAAATCCAGCTAACTTAGCTGCGTTAAATTTTGTTTGACCAATAATGAAGGCACCTGTGTTTCTAAAAAAAGAGAAAAAGGTTAACAGAATTTTTTCATCTTGCACAACAAAGATCTTAGTCTTGAAAATTATTAGATGATTTTGACCACAACTACCAAAGAAAATAGCTTGAGTTGTCTGTCTGATCTGGAAAAATTTAGTCCAAATACATGAAATGAGAACATAATATGAAGGGGGAAAAAAAAAAAAAGAGTCCATGACAAATTTATTAATAAGTAACACTACCTTCTTTACGTTGATATCCTTATGATTTATGTGCAAAGATTAAGAAAAAAACAATAATACAGTCCAAGCTGTGCTGAGGTATATCACCAGCAGGCAACTCATGTCTTGTCATGAGTACTTAAAAGATCAGCATCTATTAGATGATTTCTCAGTTCCCTTATGCAACCAATTAAGGGAAGTCTGTACATTTCAGAATAACTGACTGCACCATCATTCTTTCAGTGAAGGTGGTTCCTAAGAGCCACACCTTTGTTAGGTCAAACTTGTGACTTTACTAGTATTGATCTTGTCAGCTGGCCAGCAGCAGCATCCATGAGACTTTGCAGGGCCCATCAGGTTGTGGACCAGCCACGTACAGGCCGTGTTCTACCATCGCACTGCGTTGCGTTGAACAGATTTGAGTCATAATGAGCCGTTAATTGTGAGCACAAGGGGTGAGAGCAAGAAGAGCACTGCAATTAACACGCTTCAGAAACTTTCTGGACAATATGAGGAGAAGGGGGCCATTCGTGACGGTGAGGTTGGCCTGACTAGGATGGTGCGGAGCCGGGGTACGGAGGCGACGGAGAAGCAGACTGAGCCGAGATGTGGGACTGAAGCGCGAGACTGAAAGCGCTGAGGCGCCCTTTGGCAGGCACTGCTGCTCTGCACTTCCCGCATGCTGCCACTACGTGCCACTCTTCGCCAGCTGAGCTGACCTACGGCGGCCATCCCTCCCGCCCCCTGTTATGCCGCTAAGGGGCGCTGTTTACTGCTGGCTTCCAATGCGTGGAGAGGCAGTTACAGCCATGTCTAAGCATGTGGAAAAAAAGGTGCTTTACAAGCCGCACAGAGACAAACAAAAGCAATGGGGGCTAAAAGATGAAGGAACCTCCTAGCACCAAATTTCTTTTTCCATTTGGTCTCTTTTGAGGAGAGAGTCTAAATGGAGCTTGCAATTCTTGGCTAGCTCTTTCCTGTCACCAGTTACAGCCATGTCTAAGCATGTGGAAAAAAGTTGCTTTACAAGCCGCACAGAAAAAAAGAAAATCATTGGGGCCTCTCACATGAAGGGAACCTCCTAGCACCAAATTTCTCTTTCCATTTTGTCCCTTTTGATGAGGCAGTCTAAATAGAGCTTAAAATGCTGGGATAGCTCTTTCCTGTCACCAGTTACAGCCATGTATAAGCACGCAGAAAAAAGTTGCTTTACAAGCCACACTGAGACAAACAAAAGCATTGGGGACAAACACATGAAGGAAACCTCCTAGCACCAAATTTCTCTTTCCATTTGGTCTATTTTGAGGACAGAGTGTAAATGGAGCTTGCAATTCTTGGCTAGCTCTTTCCTGTTACCAGTTACAGCCATGTCTAAGCATGTGGAAAAAAGTTGAGTTACAAGCCGCACAGAGACAAATAAAATTATTGGGGCATATTACATGAAGGGAATCCCCCAGCACCAAATTTTTTTTTTCATTCGTTCTACTTTGAGGAGAGAGACTAAATGGGGCTTCCAATTCTTGGCCAGCTGTTTCCTGTCACCAGTTACAGCCATGCATAAGCATGTGGAAGAAAGTTGCTTTAAAAGCCGCACAGAGACAAATAAAAGCATGGGGGCTAACACATCAAGGGAACATCCTAGCACCAAATTTCTTTTGCCAATTAGTGTATTTTGAGGAGAGAGACTAAATGGAGCTTGCAATTCTGGCCTAGCTCTTTCCTGTCACCAGTTAAAGCCATGTCTAAGCAGGTGGAAAAAAGCTGCTTTACAAGCCGCACAGAGACAAAGAAAAGCATGGGGGCTAACACATCAAGGGAACATCCTAGCACCAAATTTCTTTTGCCATTTAGTGTATTTTGAGGAGAGAGACTAAATGGAGCTTGCAATTCTGGCCTAGCTCTTTCCTGTCACCAGTTACAGCCATGTCTAAGCAGGTGGAAAAAAGCTGCTTTACAAGCCGCACAGAGACAAAGAAAAGCATGGGGACTAACACATCAAGGGAACATCCTAGCACCAAATTTCTTTTGCCAGTTAGTGTATTTTGAGGAGAGAGACTAAATGGAGCTTGCAATTCTGGCCTAGCTCTTTCCTGTCACCAGTTACAGCCATGTCTAAGCAGGTGGAAAAAAGCTGCTTTACAAGCCGCACAGAGACAAAGAAAAGCATGGGGGCTAACACATCACGGGAACATCCTAGCACCAAATTTCTTTTGCCATTTAGTGTATTTTGAGGAGAGAGACTAAATGGAGCTTGCAATTCTGGCCTAGCTCTTTCCTGTCACCAGTTACAGCCATGTCTAAGCAGGTGGAAAAAAGCTGCTTTACAAGCCGCACAGAGACAAAGAAAAGCATGGGGGCTAACACATCAAGGGAACATCCTAGCACCAAATTTCTTTTGCCAGTTAGTGTATTTTGAGGAGAGAGACTAAATGGAGCTTGCAATTCTGGCCTAGCTCTTTCCTGTCACCAGTTACAGCCATGTCTAAGCAGGTGGAAAAAAGCTGCTTTACAAGCCGCACAGAGACAAAGAAAAGCATGGGAGCTAACACATCAAGGGAACATCCTAGCACCAAATTTCTTTTGCCATTAGTGTATTTTGAGGAGAGAGACTAAATGGAGCTTGCAATTCTGGCCTAGCTCTTTCCTGTCACCAGTTACAGCCATGTCTAAGCAGGTGGAAAAAAGTTGCTTTACAAGCCGCACAGAGACAAAGAAAAGCATGGGGGCTAACACATCAAGGGAACATCCTAGCACCAAATTTCTTTTGCAATTAGTGTATTTTGAGGAGAGAGACTAAATGGAGCTTGCAATTCTGGCCTAGCTCTTTCCTGTCACCAGTTACAGCCATGTCTAAGCAGGTGGAAAAAAGCTGCTTTACAAGCCGCACAGAGACAAAGAAAAGCATGGGGGCTAACACATCAAGGGAACATCCTAGCACCAAATTTCTTTTGCCATTTACTGTATTTTGAGGAGAGAGTCTAAATGGAGCTTGCAATTCTGGCCTAGCTCTTTCCTGTCACCAGTTACAGCCATGTCTAAGCAGGTGGAAAAAAGTTGCTTTACAAGCCGCACAGAGACAAAGAAAAGCATGGGGGCTAACACATCAAGGGAACATCCTAGCACCAAATTTCTTTTTCCATTTGTGTATTTTGAGGAGAGAGACTAAATGGAGCTTGCAATTCTGGCCTAGCTCTTTCCTGTCACCAGTTACAGCCATGTCTAAGCAGGTGGAAAAAAGCTGCTTTACAAGCCGCACAGAGACAAAGAAAAGCTTTGGGGTTTATACATCAAGGGAACATCCTAGCACCAAATTTCTTTTGCCAATTAGTGTATTTTGAGGAGAGAGACTAAATGGAGCTTGCAATTCTGGCCTAGCTCTTTCCTGTCACCAGTTACAGCCATGTCTAAGCATGTGGAAAAAAGCTGCTTTACAAGCCGCACAGAGACAAATAAAAGCATGGGGGCTAACACATCAAGGGAACCTCCTAGCACCAAATTTCTTTTGCCAATTAGTGTATTTTGAGGAGAGAGACTAAATGGAGCTTGCAATTCTGGCCTAGCTCTTTCCTGTCACCAGTTACAGCCATGTCTAAGCATGTGGAAAAAAGTTGCTTTACAAGCCGCACAGAGACAAATAAAAGCATTGGGGCTAACACATGAAGGGAACCTCCTAGCACCAAATTTCTTTTTCCATTTGGTCTATTTTGAGGAGAGAGACTAAATGGAGCTTGCAATTCTTGGCTAGCTCTTTCCTGTCACCAGTTACAGCCATGTCTATGCATGTGGAAAAAAGTTGCTTTACAAGCCGCACAGAACAAAGAAAAGCATGGGGGCTAACACATCAAGGGAACATCCTAGCACCAAATTTCTTTTGCCAATTAGTGTATTTTGAGGAGAGAGACTAAATGGAGCTTACAATTCTGGCCTAGCTCTTTCCTGTCACCAGTTACAGCCATGTCTAAGCAGGTGGAAAAAAGTTGCTTTACAAGCCGCACAGAGACAAAGAAAAGCATGGGGGCTAACACATCAAGGGAACATCCTAGCACCAAATTTATTTTGACAATTAGTGTATTTTGAGGAGAGAGACTAAATGGAGCTTGCAATTCTGGCCTAGCTCTTTCCTGTCACCAGTTACAGCCATGTCTAAGCAGGTGGAAAAAAGCTGCTTTACAAGCCGCACAGAGACAAAGAAAAGCATGGGAGCTAACACATCAAGGGAACATCCTAGAACCAAATTTCTTTTGCCATTAGTGTATTTTGAGGAGAGAGACTAAATGGAGCTTGCAATTCTGGCCTAGCTCTTTCCTGTCACCAGTTACAGCCATGTCTAAGCAGGTGGAAAAAAGCTGCTTTACAAGCCGCACAGAGACAAAGAAAAGCATGGGGGCTAACACATCAAGGGAACATCCTAGCACCAAATTTCTTTTGCCATTTAGTGTATTTTGAGGAGAGAGACTAAATGGAGCTTGCAATTCTGGCCTAGCTCTTTCCTGTCACCAGTTACAGCCATGTCTAAGCAGGTGGAAAAAAGTTGCTTTACAAGCCGCACAGAGACAAAGAAAAGCATTGGGGCTAACACATCAAGGGAACCTCCTAGCACCAAATTTCTTTTGCCATTAGTGTATTTTGAGGAGAGAGACTAAATGGAGCTTGCAATTCTGGCCTAGCTCTTTCCTGTCACCAGTTACAGCCATGTCTAAGCAGGTGGAAAAAAGCTGCTTTACAAGCCGCACAGAGACAAAGAAAAGCATGGGGGCTAACACATCAAGGGAACATCCTAGCACAAAATTTCTTTTGCCATTAGTGTATTTTGAGGAGAGAGACTAAATGGAGCTTGCAATTCTGGCCTAGCTCTTTCCTGTCACCAGTTACAGCCATGTCTAAGCAGGTGGAAAAAAGCTGCTTTACAAGCCGCACAGAGACAAAGAAAAGCATGGGGGCTAACACATCAAGGGAACATCCTAGCACCAAATTTCTTTTGCCATTTAGTGTATTTTGAGGAGAGAGACTAAATGGAGCTTGCAATTCTGGCCTAGCTCTTTCCTGTCACCAGTTACAGCCATGTCTAAGCAGGTGGAAAAAAGCTGCTTTACAAGCCGCACAGAGACAAAGAAAAGCATGGGGGCTAACACATCAAGGGAACATCCTAGCACCAAATTTCTTTGGCAATTAGTGTATTTTGAGGAGAGAGACTAAATGGAGCTTGCAATTCTGGCCTAGCTCTTTCCTGTCACCAGTTACAGCCATGTCTAAGCAGGTGGAAAAAAGCTGCTTTACAAGCCGCACAGAGACAAAGAAAAGCATGGGGGCTAACACATCAAGGGAACATCCTAGCACCAAATTTCTTTTGCCATTAGTGTATTTTGAGGAGAGAGACTAAATGGAGCTTGCAATTCTGGCCTAGCTCTTTCCTGTCACCAGTTACAGCCATGTCTAAGCAGGTGGAAAAAAGCTGCTTTACAAGCCGCACAGAGACAAAGAAAAGCATGGGGGCTAACACATCAAGGGAACATCCTAGCACCAAATTTCTTTTGCCATTAGTGTATTTTGAGGAGAGAGACTAAATGGAGCTTGCAATTCTGGCCTAGCTCTTTCCTGTCACCAGTTACAGCCATGTCTAAGCAGGTGGAAAAAAGCTGCTTTACAAGCCGCACAGAGACAAAGAAAAGCATGGGGGCTAACACATCAAGGGAACATCCTAGCACCAAATTTCTTTTGCCAATTAGTGTATTTTGAGGAGAGAGACTAAATGGAGCTTGCAATTCTGGCCTAGCTCTTTCCTGTCACCAGTTACAGACATGTCTAAGCAGGTGGAAAAAAGCTGCTTTACAAGCCGCACAGAGACAAAGAAAAGCATGGGGCTAACACATCAAGGGAACATCCTAGCACCAAATTTCTTTTGCCAATTAGTGTATTTTGAGGAGAGAGACTAAATGGAGCTTGCAATTCTGGCCTAGCTCTTTCCTGTCACCAGTTACAGCCATGTCTAAGCAGGTGGAAAAAAGCTGCTTTACAAGCCGCACAGAGACAAAGAAAAGCATGGGGGCTAACACATCAAGGGAACATCCTAGCACCAACTTTATTTTGCCAATTAGTGTATTTTGAGGAGAGAGACTAAATGGAGCTTGCAATTCTGGCCTAGCTCTTTCCTGTCACCAGTTACAGCCATGTCTAAGCAGGTGGAAAAAAGCTGCTTTACAAGCCGCACAGAGTCAAAGAAAAGCATGGGGGCTAACACATCAAGGGAACATCCTAGCACCAAATTTCTTTTGCCAATTAGTGTATTTTGAGGAGAGAGACTAAATGGAGCTTGCAATTCTGGCCTAGCTCTTTCCTGTCACCAGTTACAGCCATGTCTAAGCAGGTGGAAAAAAGCTGCTTTACAAGCCGCACAGAGACAAAGAAAAGCATGGGGGCTAACACATCAAGGGAACATCCTAGCACCAAATTTCTTTTGCCAATTAGTGTATTTTGAGGAGAGAGACTAAATGGAGCTTGCAATTCTGGCCTAGCTCTTTCCTGTCACCAGTTACAGCCATGTCTAAGCAGGTGGAAAAAAGCTGCTTTACAAGCCGCACAGAGACAAAGAAAAGCATGGGGGCTAACACATCAAGGGAACATCCTAGCACCAAATTTCTTTTGCCAGTTAGTGTATATTGATGAGAGAGACTAAATGGAGCTTGCAATTCTGGCCTAGCTCTTTCCTGTCACCAGTTACAGCCATGTCTAAGCAGGTGGAAAAAAGCTGCTTTACAAGCCGCACAGAGACAAAGAAAAGCATGGGGGCTAACACATCAAGGGAACATCCTAGCACCAAATTTCTTTTGCCAATTAGTGTATTTTGAGGAGAGAGACTAAATGGAGCTTGCAATTCTGGCCTAGCTCTTTCCTGTCACCAGTTACAGCCATGTCTAAGCAGGTGGAAAAAAGCTGCTTTACAAGCCGCACAGAGACAAAGAAAAGCATGGGGGCTAACACATCAAGGGAACATCCTAGCACCAAATTTCTTTTGCCAATTAGTGTATTTTGAGGAGAGAGACTAAATGGAGCTTGCAATTCTGGCCTAGCTCTTTCCTGTCACCAGTTACAGCCATGTCTAAGCAGGTGGAAAAAAGCTGCTTTACAAGCCGCACAGAGACAAAGAAAAGCATGGGGGCTAACACATCAAGGGAACATCCTAGCACCAAATTTCTTTTGCCATTAGTGTATTTTGAGGTGAGAGACTAAATGGAGCTTGCAATTCTGGCCTAGCTCTTTCCTGTCACCAGTTACAGCCATGTCTAAGCAGGTGGAAAAAAGCTGCTTTACAAGCCGCACAGAGACAAAGAAAAGCATGGGGGCTAACACATCAAGGGAACATCCTAGCACCAAATTTCTTTTGCCAATTAGTGTATTTTGAGGAGAGAGACTAAATGGAGCTTGCAATTCTGGCCTAGCTCTTTCCTGTCACCAGTTACAGCCATGTCTAAGCAGGTGGAAAAAAGCTGCTTTACAAGCCGCACAGAGACAAAGAAAAGCATGGGGGCTAACACATCAAGGGAACATCCTAGCACCAAATTTCTTTTGCCAATTAGTGTATTTTGAGGAGAGAGACTAAATGGAGCTTGCAATTCTGGCCTAGCTCTTTCCTGTCACCAGTTACAGCCATGTCTAAGCAGGTGGAAAAAAGTTGCTTTACAAGCCGCACAGAGACAAAGAAAAGCATGGGGGCTAACACATCAAGGGAACATCCTAGCACCAAATTTCTTTTGCCATTTAGTGTATTTTGAGGAGAGAGACTAAATGGAGCTTGCAATTCTGGCCTAGCTCTTTCCTGTCACCAGTTACAGCCATGTCTAAGCATGTGGAAAAAAGCTGCTTTACAAGCCGCACAGAGACAAAGAAAAGCATGGGGCTAACACATCAAGGGAACATCCTAGCACCAAATTTCTTTTTCCATTTAGTGTATTTTGAGGAGAGAGACTAAATGGAGCTTGCAATTCTGGCCTAGCTCTTTCCTGTCACCAGTTACAGCCATGTCTAAGCAGGTGGAAAAAAGCTGCTTTACAAGCCGCACAGAGACAAATAAAAGCATTGGGGCTAACACATCAAGTGAACATCCTAGCACCAAATTTCTTTTGCCAATTAGTGTATTTTGAGGAGAGAGACTAAATGGAGCTTGCAATTCTGGCCTAGCTCTTTCCTGTCACCAGTTACAGCCATGTCTAAGCATGTGGAAAAAGTTGCTTTACAAGCCACAGAGAGATAAAGAAAAGCATTGGGGGCTAACACATGAAGGGAACCTCCTAGCACCAAATTTCTTGTGCTATTTGTTCTCTTTTGAGGAGAGAGACTAAATGGAGCTTGCAATTCTTGGCTAGCTCTTTCCTGTCACCAGTTACAGCCATGTCTAAGCATGTGGAAAAAAGTTGCTTTACAAGCCACACAGAGACAAATAAAAGCATTGGGGCTAACACATGATTGGAACCTCCTAGCACCTAATTTCTTTTTCGATTTGATCTATTTTGAGGAGAGAGACTAAATGGAGCTTGCAATTCTTGGCTAGCTCTTTCCTGTCACCAGTTACAGCCATGTCTAAGCATGTGCAAAAAGTTGCTTTACAAGCCGCACAGAGACAAACAAAAGCATTGGGGGCTATCACATGAAGGGAACCTCCTAGCACCAAATTTCCTTTTCCATTTGGTCTATTTTGAGGAGAGAGTCTAAATGGAGCTTGCAATTCTTGGCTAGCTCTTTCCTGTCACCAGTTACAGCCATGTCTAAGCCTGTGGAAAAAAGTTGCTTTACAAGCCGCACAGAGACAAACAAAATCAGTGGGTCCTATCACATGAAGAGAACCTCCTAGCACCAAATTTCTTTTCCCATTTGGTCTCCTTTGAGGGGAGAGTCATGCCCAGCAGACTGTTTCCACTTTTCCATGCCCTGCCTACCCTCTGTCAGAAGTTCCTTGCGTCTGTTGTCACCTCAGCTTTTCCTCCCTTGTCTTCCTGAAGGAGCACCATTCTCCTTAGCACCTGTCTCACATTCCTATTCCTGCCTGCACTTTTCCAGGGTAAATACCAACTGCCAGCCCTACCCTATGCCCTTCTTTGCCAGAAGGCTGCAAAAAGCACTCAAACAAAGTCCTCCTTTTATGAGGATGAAAGAAAGACCTTTGTTTCTGCAGGTCCTACGCAAGAACCACAGACTTACAGTCACTTCATCCCAAGATGTATGAAAGCTGAGCACAGTAAAAATTCATCTCTTGTCCTGACAAGTGTAGTGATATTTTGGACCTAGAAAGTCTTGGGTAAAACAAAGGCTAGTTCGGATAAACATCTCAAACCTTCTCCCTTATAAAGTGTTAAATTACATTACTATGAGACTGCCCAAGTGAATAATGAGTAATTCAGCAATCAGCAAAAATAAATGCATATAAGCAAGAATATAGTATGTATTATTTTGAACAAGTCTCCCCCCTGCATTTTCTATTGGAATCTTGAAACGTATCCATTTCCAGGTCTCACTTCTAAAAGGCAGGCCATCAGGCAAATACTCATCTTCTTCAACATCTGCATTAATATTGCTTATACTTCCTGTAAGGTCAACACAGATCTTACAATTACAATAATTGCTCCTATAATACCAGATTTAGCTTCCACAGGAAAGACAAAACCTTTTTTAAAGTTCAGAAGGAGGAAGGGAAAATAAAAATGACTATGCACTGCAGGAACGCTGAATCCTCTGCCAAGATGACAAAGACAATTAACCCACAAGCAGGTTGAGAAAGGATGACCTTAGAGACCCAGCATGCTTGCTTCAGGTAATCAAGAACACAAGACTACTTCTGAGCACCAGCTTTAATTCCTTCTGTAAGGCAGTTTGTGACTAATGTAATGACACTAGAAATCATAATATGATTTTTCTGGTTAAGCTTTAGCAAATTTAAAAATAGCTTCTGAATAAATTGTATTGACTGACCTATAAATCTGTCCTGTATGCTTGGTTTGACCCTGAAGGGTGAAAAAAAAATATAAAATAAATAGTAGCTAATGTAGTAATATGAAAGCTGTCCTAATATATGTTTTTTTAATACCCATGTGTATTGAAAACAATCTATTTTTATAACATAAGTTTAGAAATTCATGTTTATTTCCATTAAAATATCTTAATTTAAACACTTTAGGACTGTTTGTGTAAAGATTTTGAGTGACCTTATGGATCTACCATCCTTACAACTACATGCATTCATAAAATAATTTGCATTACTGAAATACCATCAGCTGCATAGTAATTTTATTATCTGTATGCCTAAAAGACTTTCTACAAGAAGGTATGCAAAGACTACCTCACATGCTTTAGAGAATCCTTTTCAAAACTGCACTGAAAAAAATAAACAAATGCGTATGCTTTCAACGTATGAATAGCAGTATACTTTTATTGCTAATTTACTCAGCTGGAAACAACTCATCATGTTTAAGTTTTTTACACTAACTTTGTTGTTTATATTTCCTTTAAAAATCAGAATAGAGCTTCTATATCTCGTCTTTGATCTGTTGCATACAAAATAACTGTGGCAAATCAGAAATTATCTACTCAGCCATTCTTTGCAATTTGCCCTCCCTGTCCTTAGCGAAATCAGAGGTAAAGACAGACCAAGGCTCAAGCCTCACTTATCTCAGGAATTTACTGCAGGCACAAAGATCTCCCCTGTTGTGATACAGAGTGACCATGCTCTATAATTATGATGATATATGAAGTTAAAAAAGCGGTTAAAAGACAGAATTAATTATGCCCCACATCTCGTTAACTACCTGTATGCTCTAAGCACAACTTAACTGCTTCATTATCAACTTTAAATCTGCCATTCTTAAAAAGAAGAAAGTCTGATATAGCAGTATCACATGCATATAGAATAAAAAAGATAGCAGGTGCATATATATATCTAAAACTTTAACAGGAATGCACTGCTTACAGCAAGTCATTATATTTCATAAGCTAAAGAAGATATTTTATCAAAGCAATCTGAACAATGATTGTATCTTTAGCAAGGCCCAGATTCTCCAGCGCTCTCTGACAGGGATGATTTTCAAATCATGCACTGCACGAACAAGATTGGGTCTTGCAATACTTCTCTGAATTCTTTCACTAAAACTCTCTCCCACCAATAACAGAAAATTTAAGAAACCTCATAACATTTTTTTTAGCAATCTGAATGCTCTGAAAACTCTTACTTCATGCAATTTTGAAAAGGAATATTTTTTTAGATTATTTCATTCCAAAGGGAAGAAAGAAGATCAAAGACTAAACTGAAATGGTAGAAGTCGAGGTAGAGATGATACTCAATTACCTGAGTCTTTCTTTTTCAGATTCATTGATTACTTCTAATTAATTGTGAATGTCCAACAAAAATAAACAGAATACCCAAAAGTGAGTATCTCTCAGCTTCAATGGAAATCAAAGTACAATGCCTTTCAGCCAGATCTAACAGCAGAATGCGAAGCAGAAAAAGAACTTCCAATACAGTAGAGACATAACAATTCAGGGAAAACCTAGTTGTAAATAAGCATTAGGATAAAACCAAAAACCCCCTATACATAATGCATCAGTTACTCAGAACACTGAAACTAGTAGCTTCTTTCTGTCAACAGTTATTTCTACAGTGCTATGAGTGCTACAGTGCTACTTTTGTTGACATAGTGGAAAAAAAAAAAAGTCTTCAGTATGGTGATAACCAAATATCTTCCATGTTTGGATTCTCTGGAGGTAGGCAATCTATCCCAATTATCACAACCAAAACAGCATGAAAAGCACATACCAGAAGAGCAGTAAGTACTGGCAGAAGGTCCAATCACCCCCGATCAATTTTTTAACATGAAGTAGCTGCTTCAATTATATCAACCACATTATTTAGTCTTAAGATTTTGCAGCAGAAAGATTCAACCATCATTCTGGAAGCCTCTCAAAAGAACATGTAAATACTGTCATGACAGAAGCAGGAAGAATCCCTCACAGGTATCCGCTTGCCTTAACAATGCTCCATCCTCATTATAAAGCCCTTTACTTAAAACAGTCCCTTTAAACTTAAATAAAATGACACTGAAATACAAACCAATTATGAGAAAAAGATATTAACATATTTATTAAATATCTTCACCTGTGTAAGTACTGCTTTAAATACATTACTGATACCTTAAATGCAACTATTTCTATTTCAAACAACTGTTTAGAGCGATTACTCACAGTGTGAAATTAAAACTAGCTTAGAAGTAATATTTCTACACAGGTATTTTAACAGTTGCCTTACTCCAGGTGTATGGCAAAGAAACATAAATTAATAAATTAGCTAACTAACAAGACTTTACCAGCAAACCCAAGTTCAGAGAGCATACGTTGTGTGTATGTTGAGGTTTTCTGCATAGATTTAATTAATCACATAAGGGTTAAAAGTAGAAGGCCCAGAAATGTTTAAAGTTCACCTTCATCTGTAACAGTCAGATTTTTTGAGCTACTACTGAAGCATTAAGTATCTTCTTATATATCTGGTGAGTAAATAAGGCCTAGTTTAACCTGAAAGACTTCCAGAAGCTGAGTCAGATTTAATCCTTGTTTTAAACATCTGAATATATTTGTTGCAAGACACTTTCCACTTTCAACCTAAGGTACCAACTTCTCTGGTCTATTAGTTACATTTAGAAGAAAAAGAGAAAATTTCAGAGAAGCAATACTAACTTACTCAAAATGCACAATTGTGCACTGTGATTTTGCAAGCAAACATGTTAAATTCAGCTTTAGAAATATTAACAGGCAGGATTTTATGCAAAAATACATCACTGCATTACCTAGATCTGAAATGCCTCAAAGGAAAAGCATGGAACTCGCTTTTTTCTTTCAAGGATATTTTATTAGAGATGATTATTTCCTTCCTTAATCCTAAAACAGATTGGCATTATAAGGAGATATTTTTAAACCTTCCACATGAGAAGCATGGCAGCAACCTTCAAGTCTGAAATCCACTCTCACAGCCCCATGTTCCTGACCAAAGGGTACGTAAACATGAAGCTTCTACTTGACATGCTCACTATGAGAGCAACATTAGTGTTTATTGTTGACTGAATTCTGAAATGTGAGTGTAGTGCACTGAGTAAATATCAAACAGAACATACTGTACCAGCTGACATGCAGATTATGCACATGTCACTTCAGTGAATTTCACTTTGTGCCTGCTCAGCTACAATTAGATCAAAGAAGGTACAAGCTGCTAACCGAAAGTGTTATTTATAAAGATTAAAACCATAAAGGAACAGAGAGGTTGATTTAAACAGTGTTTACAAGTCTTAGCACATTTACATGTAATAATCAGTAGCCATTTAAAAAAAAAAATCTGATTTTTTTTTTTTACTTTATTGTATAAAGAGGGTATGTATCTACACAATGCCTTCTGATTCAGCACCAAAGCTTACATAAACCCATCAGCTCAGCTGCATTTGTCTGTTTTTCACACAGGTCCTACTTAGCTTCCCATCAGGGTTTATCATCATAGGAAGCCAGTCAGCAGCTCAAGGCTATAGTGGGCTGTTAGATCCTCCTAAATCCTGACTCTAGCCACAAAGACTTTTACATCTCTCCACCTTAGAAATAAATATAACCAGGCCAATAGAAAAATACCATTTAGAGAATGATTTTCATGTCATGTTTTTCTTCATGAAGAAGTCTTATGGGTATGGAACAGAGCAATAAACAACAATAGATTCATGTCAGTGCTCTCAGTAAGAGTGGAGAAATTTGCATCTGCCAATGGCATAGAAAAAAAAAATTTGGATGAACTTGCAAGCTGGTTGCTTTTGGAAGTGTACAAAAAGAAAGAAGCAAATACCAGCCACTACAGAAAAAAAATGGGATGCTGTAAGCTACAACCATGGTCCTACAAAGATACCAAAAGTCAAACATAAGTCATAATCAATTAGACCTGTTAATGCATGTGTAAGTCAGCGTTATTCAGTGACCAAGGAAGGGAAAGCACTAAAGGTCTGGAGAAATCACGTTAGCTCTGCCACACCTTGCTAAGTGCTTGGGTGCAAAGCAGATTGTGAAAGAGATGCTGGCATTTTAAAATTGGACACAGGAAAACCTATCTAAAGCGAAGGCTTAGTTCTGATAGCTGCTGCCACTGAAATAAATTGGCTACAGATGACAGTACCTAAAAATAAGGTGTGTGTAGGGGGAGGAATCAACCTCCCCCCCAAAAAAAACCAACCACCCACCAAAACAACCACACACAAAAACCCAAAACCCAAACACCCAAAAAAAGCCCCCAAACAAACAAAAAACACAAACAAAACCAACCAACAAAAACAAACAAAAAAACCCCCACACCAAACTTGCCAAACCCCACACTTCAGGTGTACTGAGAAAACAGAGTCCAAAGATAAAAGGAGAGACCAGGACAGCCAACACCAAGAGCACAATACTTAAAATAAGCCCCCACCAAAACAAAGCTATAAAAAATGGAGCAATCCTAACCATCTCAAGTTGCTCTGGCAGATCCAGTAAGAATAATGTTTTATTCGTGGCATAAGAAGAAATATAATGAAACATTTTTCAAGAAAGGCATTGTACTCCTGTAAATCATACAGAGTTCTGTGTATGATTTAACTATCAATTTTTGATGTTTGCTTGAATTGGACCATTTTACTCTCTACATGTGGTGTTTGACTTGAGTGAGACTCCCATGTCTTTGTGCATTGGTTTCCCAATTAGATTGAATCACACAGTACCTTAAAGCTCTTGGAAATTCTGTACTGAGAGGTGCTGTAGAAGTGCAAAGTTTTGCTAGTATTGGGTCACAAAGAAAAGGAGATTATCTGGGGTAATTTCTTGCTGTCCTCTTAACTGGCTTCTCTTTGTAGCTCTCAGAAGAACTTTTTAATTTGACTCCGTTTGTTTTACTTGTGGCCACAAATAAAACCTTTGATACGTTTTTCGAATTGGTGATATATGGGCTATATTTGTGTCCTGCAGAACTGTTTTTATTGACTTCTTCTTGGATTCCTAAAAATACCTAACTTCAGACAGCCAATGAGAGCTGTATTTTATACATTTTATCTGTAAAATCACTTGCCAAAGTAAAATTCAGAAATATTTCACATGATTCTTATTCTGAATTTTTTTAAATTCAAGTCTCTCCTGAACATTTGTTTCAAATCATACTTATTATGTCATCCTTTAAAATGGAGTTATTTTTAGTTACAGTTGCTAATCAATAAAATGAATATTGATAATGTAGCTTCTAGTTGAAAATGTTATATATAGTATATAGTGTGTGCGTATATGTATATAGTAATATATGGTGTATATAGTATATGTATGGTATATATAGTTATATATACTACAAGTATGTAACCTCAGTCTCACATCTTTCCTCAGGTAATGGTGATCATGTTGTGTGCTTCCACTGTGGTGGAGGATTGCAAGAATGGAAGGAAAATGAAGACCCATGGGATCAACATGCCAAATGGTTTCCTGGGTAAGGTATTTTTTGCTGTTTTCTTGTTGCATGTCTGAGTCTTGTTTACAGTACACTATGTTTTAATGACAGAACATGCTAATAAGTGTTTCAGAAGGTTCACTATGACTTAACATGGTTTAGATTTGTGAAAATAACTGATTTTTTTTTTTAACTGTCCTCCTCCACTTCCTTCTCCACTTCCTTCTTAATTTTTGTCATGTAGTCACCAAGCGAATGTCAGTTATCTTCTATGGTTCATATTTTTTCTTTGAAAGATTTTAAGGATTTTTTGGCATGGAGTCCTTATTCTGTATGTTCTGCCTTCTGTAGTCACACTACTATATATATAATCATCAACATGTGCTTTAATGTTGTGTTGGAGGCCTCAAAAAAGGACATTAGGTTAATGTCTTCTTTGAGAGGTAAGAGGGGATTCTTCTAAAGTGTCTAGGAAGGAGAAAAGAGGCTGAGGGCCCACCCACGTTGTTAGAGGTGATAGCTGGAAATGTTGCCCTGAAATTGTACCTTCTGACATATCTTTACTTTTAAGTCAGTGTTGTTTGTGTGCCAGCTTGTAAGAATTAAGGGGAAGAGAAGATTTCTGTGTCTGGACTTAACTGATGTCTGAGCTAGCAGAATCAGGAAGTTTTGTGAATACTATCCAATTTTTTTTTTCTTCATTATCCAAGCACTACATTATGATTGTTGCTTTAATACATGGCAAAGTTTGTAACCTTTGTAGGGTACAAAACTTCTGTCAATGTGCACACAATCCTGAAGAATTCAGTAGTGGTATTGAATTCAAAATGTACTTCTACGTAATTTTACAGGATTGAAGCTTCCGGACCTAGACGTAGTTTTTAGAAAGATTGCCAGTTTTGTCTAAAATCTGTCTTGGGGAAAGGAAGAGTAGTATATGACTGATTGTTCCTTACAGGTCAGTAAAAGCTATCTCAAGTACATACCCTTAGTTACTTGTATAACTGATAAAATCAATGGCTTTCATATGTTAGCGACCAGATTTGTTTTCTGTGGCAAAAGGCTTGTGGGAAGTGAGTATTTCTGCATTAGCTGATTTTTATTTTTTCCAATAGTGGTACAGGCAGTTGTTAATTATTAGTTTCTGCCACTTGAAAGAGGTGCCATTCCAAGTTTTGACTTGGTGTAGTGAATGGGTAGGACACATTCTCTTGCTACATTGCACTTCTTATTGTGGGTTTGATTTAGTTTTAGTTTGATTAAATTATGTGAGATTTGATTATTTCCTCTCAGATTATTAACTCCTATCTGGAGTTTATGTCTGCACATCAGTCTCAGTGGCAGCATGTCAGTCTCACAGCATGCTGTGTCCATCAACAGCACACCATGATGATCAAATAACTGCTGAAGGTAGAGAACTATTGTTGAGTTAGGGCGTTCCCTAAATCTTCTGGTAGGGAAGAACTGCCCAGCAGCTAGGACTGATTGGAAAATAGTGAAAGCAAGCAGGTATGGCACCTATCTGACCAGTTACTGCTTTTCTTTGATTGTAAAAGACTAAAAGAACCAACACCTTAACATAATGTTTGGGTTTTGTTTGAGTCTTCAGTTAGATAAATTTATGGCATCAGCTTGTCACAGCCAACAAGTCTTACCTTTCTGTTTCACCAAAAATGTGAAACACGTAAGTACTGATGAAGTGATTGTGTTTTTAGGCCTGTTTAAACACCATTACTGATGTTGACTAAACATTCAGATTTCAAAAGCAAACATTCTGTATCATATAGGAAATGTAAAGAAGCTTTCCAAAGTTCATAGTCGATTTTTGTTTGCTGCTTAGGCAGTTTTATTTTAACTCAGTGTTTTCATTTATAGGTGCAGCTTTGTGAGAAATGAAAAGGGGATAGAATTTATAAATAATGTCCACTTAAGAGATGGATGTAGGGATTCAACAGTAAGTGTCTTGCTTATATAATTTTGTTAAAATAGAAAACAGTCTTCTATTATCTGCATGTGATTTAGTCGTCCTGCTGCTGTTTCAGTGACAGAAAGTAAAAGACATCAAAGTATGTTTTGGTTCTGTCATTCCAGGTTTGTAGATCTGTCATTCCAAGTTTGTAGATCAGGTCTCCTCAACTGGGTTATGGATCACAGGTGTCAGGCATCCTGTAAATGCTGTACATTTGGTACTGATCAACTGCTGGATTTTTTTATGACATGGGAACCTAAGATTTACAATTATTCCTTTATATAAAGTATAGTAGATAATTCTTCATGTTAGTAGAGCATTATTAAAGCTGTGTGCAGTCACTAACACATAAAACTAATGTTATTTTAGAACTCTTTGATACACTAAGAATTGTGTACATAGGATTGCAGTGAAGATGGGTTAACGTGAAAATTTAAAACAATATTAGAGACATCACACTGATCCCTTTGAAATTACTCAGAGCAGATTTAATTGGTTTAGTCAGTAAAATAACGGAAATGGAATAGTTATTTTCTGCCTTGTAGCTGTATAGGTTTCCTTTTACATTCTCCAGAACTGTAATTTTGTCTGTTTATATTTCAGCCAGAAGCTGCTGAAGGGATGCTTCCTAAAGGTACCTGTTTAGAAAAAAAACCAAACCAAACACACAAACACCCCCACTCTCCCTGTTTTGCAATATCCATATTCACATGTATAGTAAAGGAAATGGTTAATTTTAAAAATAACCTTATTATGTTTTTAAAGAAAGCATGACAGGCACATTATTGGATGATACTTGTCCATTGCTTCTAAAGAACCGTGGAATGAATTTTATTTCTGTTCGGGGAAACCTAATCATGGTTGAATAAATATTGTAAAGTGAAGATTGTAAGTATTTGAACAAAGTACATATAGGATGTAGTCTTATTTTTATAGCTAGTAGGTATGCATCAAGTAATGAATTAATAGTGCTGTGGGATGAATGTTTAAGAATACTGAACTGAAACAACCATTGTTGCTTTTCATGAGGCAGGAAGAAGTGGTCTGTTAAATGGAAAGGACGAGGAAGCAGAGAAAGCTTAAACAGCTCAGTATGTGTTCCAGTGTTACACATTCCTGCAATGTGTTTTACAAATACCAAGGAATAAAAACACAAGAGAGTTAAAGGGGTACTAGGAAGACAATCAAGGAGCTTCATCCAAGGGAATGATAGCTGTTGCTAATCAGAGTGGTTATACAAACCCTGTTTTAGAAATCTCACATGCTGCTCAGGTATTTGAGTAAGAATTAGGTTAGAATTTTTGCTCTTTGAACAATCTTGTTAGGAATAAATTAGTCATTTGCATCTAATAGAAGAACTGCAAATAAGGTACACTGCTAACAAATTACCAAAAATTTGTATTGAAAAGGGGGGAATGGGGGGGGGGGCAACAAATTGAAAAATGGTTTCCCAAAAGAGTGATGTGTCTTACCACAGATAGACTTGCTTGCTGATTGTGCTGTATTTTGGTTTTGTAAATTTAAATCCTTTATTGGTTTCTCTCAATGTAATTATGATTATTTTGTTTATTAATACCTCAAAAGTGAAACACTGGTCTAGTGTGCTACTGGGAAATGTTATACACGGTAACTATAAAACCAAAAGTATTGTGGCAGTGATTGTGGGAGCTTTGGTGGCTAAATGAAATAGATGCAGCAATATATCTTCAAATATTCAGTATGCTTGAAATTAAAAATTCTACTATGGGACTGTTTATCTTTCAGTATAAAATTTTGCAGGGAATACACGCAATTTCCTTCTGGCCAATACAAAAAAGCATACTTCTAGATGATGTTTCAATTATTCGTTATCCAGCTATGCTGGGGCATGCAAAGTTGTACTCAGAAAGCCATTGTGGTACACTGCAAATAGACCAAACCCAAGACTTGTAACTCTGGACACATACTTTAAGATAAACATATGGATGAATTCACAGGGAGCAAAAAACCATCTGGCTGGCAGGATCAGCAGAGATCTTGCCAGCCTGCTACTTCAGTAAGATTTTTAATGGATGTGGGGGAAAATGAACTTGCAATGAAGATGGACATTATTTTTGTGGTCGGCTGTGCAGAGCTTTCCCCAACTGGTGGGGGAAGGCACTTAAAGTTCGCAGTTTCAGCTGGGGCATGCTGAAATAACAAAGAGCTCACATGCAAAACTGGTGCTTTCTGTGCTACAAATCTTAAGCTTTTGAGGTATGGGCATTTAGAAAATGGAGGCAGGAAAGGAAATCACATCCTCATTCTTTTCACTGAGGAAACTCTTTATTAAAAAAACTAAAAGGTTCCAAATTACTTAACCAGTATAAATGAGCCTTTCTTTCATCTTCTGTACAAATGTAAGGAAAGCTGCCAATGGAAGGTCTGTGAAAAGAATAGTTCCTGATTGAAATATGCATATCCTAAATTCTATAGATATTTCAAGTTCTTCTAAATATAGGTAGTTGAATTCCCTGCTTGCATTGGCCGGGAAGATATCCTGAGATGGCGACAGGGGAGCAGGTGGAGGCGGGAGGGAGGGAAGAGGATTCCATGCTGCAGCTTGTTTTCCTACCTTTTATAATTATTTTGTTTGTTTTTAAAGATGTGGCCTTTAAATTATGTATAAAAAAGAAAAAGAGAAAGATACAACGGTACTAAGTATGTTAACTTCTTTTTTTGTGTTTATTTTTCCTAGATCTCAGTACTGAGGAGAAGTTAAGACGCTTGCAGGAAGAAAAGCTTTGCAAAATCTGTATGGCTAAAGATGTATCAGTTGTCCTTATTCCTTGTGGTCACTTAGTTGCCTGTAAGGAATGTGCTGAACCATTTGATGACTGCCCTCTGTGTCGATCAAATATTATGAAAAAACAGGAAGTTTTTATGTATTAGTGAACTATACAGCACTGTGGAGGCAAACATTTATTTCTTTACTGTAATCATATGGCAGGATTTGGATTTTTCTGCTGTCAAACTTGACATACAGTTGAACATTTTCCAAAACATTTTCCTCACATTTTGTACACAAAAAATCAGCACTGAAAGGCAAATATGTACATTCTGTAACTTCAATTCATGGACCTGATGTGGGAAAGCCCAAGTAATGCAAAGCTTTATTTATGTGATCATTGCTTTGCTTGACTTTGGTAGGTTGAAGTTTATGCAAATACAGTTGTATAAAGAAGTCTGGCCCTAAATATAATCTGTAAATAAGTGAGGTTAAATTATTATATACATGTACATTATAGCTGAGATTTTAGCTTCTCAAAGATGTTTTGTAAATTATCTTATTTCTGTACTTTTGCTTGTGACATAATTCAGAGAGTATGTGTAAACCTCCTGTTGCAAGATTTCACCTTGTTTGCTGCTGCTACTTTGTAAGTTTTTCAGTCTTGATATAGAAATCCTGTCTTCCCATTTATTTTTTCTGGTTCAGATCTATAATTTGGCTTCTGTAAACTAGTTTGATCTATCCATTTTGCACATAAATTTCCTCTGCATATAAAATGCACATTAATTTCGTTCCTTTAAAAGAGAACTCAACAGAAACAAGATTGTACATACCTTGTGCCCTTCATGAAAGGAGCAGTCTCATTTTAAAATTGCCCTCTACACAGAAAAGTGTTCATTGTTTGAGTTCTTTTTCTTGTGTTTTTGTGATCTTCAGCATTATCCTAATCATTTATGTGCTGCTACTTTTGCAGCGCCTGTTTGTCTAATTTTTAATAAGAGAAGATTAAATTATGTTCTTATGAAAATGTGGGGGGGGTGTCTTCCTTTTTTTTAAAAAAGAGA
>NC_072026.1:11378751-11415578 GCF_027791375.1 Indicator indicator
ACTCTCTTCTTTAAAATAAAAATCTGTAATAACTGAAAATCTTTTTATTTTTCTATGAGCTTTGAATCAAGTTCTGAAACAAATTTTAAAAGACATGGACAACAAAGTATGTATAAGAGACTGAAGCAGCAGCTACCAGTATGGTAAGTAAATTCAAGGCAGGAAGAAAAAGCTAAATCATAACAACAAAAAAACCCTGATTTATGTGTTTTTAGCTTCTGTTCCTAAGTTA
Organism: Indicator indicator; assembly: GCF_027791375.1. NCBI lineage: Eukaryota > Metazoa > Chordata > Aves > Piciformes > Indicatoridae > Indicator > Indicator indicator. The sequence continues at coordinate 11,378,984 of NC_072026.1, forward strand.
GGCATCCAATTTCCATGTTGCCTAAACAAAACAGTTCCACAACACATTATTTAAAAGTCTTGTATATTTCTCATGGATCTAGAGCAGCAAACAGTTCTGCTGTTGCAAGTAAAATGGAAGAAAGATTTTTACACAGAAGCTCCTAGAAGAGAGTAACTGAATACTGATACTTAAGCATGTTCCATGGCTCTTCATCCCAGGTAACACTTCTATAAAAAACAACTCCCAAGGTACCTTTGTGCTACTACTAACCTCCTGCTCCAAGAACCTGAGCTTCTATTCCCTTTATTCACATTGTTCATTTCTGTCTCTAAATTTAAACACTTAGCCCAGTATCACTGTCCATGGAATTGCTTATTTTTTCAAGATATTGAAAATGCAAGTAATTTGAAAAAATATCTTCCTAATTCAAGCTGTCAAAATTTGATTAGTATGCTAATTTTTTACTATTTACTCTGAATAGAACTATGAATATAGTTTTTTAAAAAGCCACTAAACCCACAGAGCAGTTATTCTGTCATATCACTAGCAGGCTTATAAGACTTCAATGTTCCTAAGTGATTAACATTTATCAAAAGTTGCAATAAGGGATACCTTATAACTAACAAGTCAACAAGCTTTAACATGAAGCATTTTTGCTATTTGCTTGCACATTACTTGAACAATGTGCTTGCTCTCCGTTTCAGATTAGAAGGTACTTTCTGTGACCTACTTAGACTCCTCTTGGGACAGTTTACATACTATACTTGCATCCAAAACCATCTCCTTACTGGGATTTAGTTTTGTAACAGTCCTAAGTAAAATTTGTCCAATCTCTTTCCCAGACGGGTTTTGTGGAGCCTCATGCCAAGTTCTGCAGCCAGTAAGTTGGATCCAGCTCACCCAGATAGTCTCTCTCACATGACTTAAGTCAAGGTTAGGTAACAAACCATCTGCTTAAGCAAGTCAGCATAACGTGGTTTGCAACGTTAACTAAACATGCTATTTCAGGCAAGATACACCAGCTCCTAGGCAAACACCCCTTTGACTTCCCTCAAAAAGTACAGGAAACCCTCCCTGTAAGTGAAAATGGGAGCTAGGAACAAGCCCGTCAGAACTGCCAGTCCCTATCTGTCCTCAAAAATCCCCATATGCACTGAACTCTTCATAAAGGCAAAAAACCTTTCTGTGCTGAATTCTTTATGAATTTCTAGTCATTGTATATTCCCAAGAACCAAATGATAATTTATTTTAAAAAATTTAAAAAGCAAAAGCTCACGTATTTTAATTTTATAATTAACTTTATTTTATGCAAACAATATATTTTATTTCCTCTCCAGTTATTTGTTATCCTTAACATTCAGGTTAAATTAGTAACAGTTCAGTTACAAAACAAACAAGAAAGCAGAAAGCAACCTACTGTTGTGATTTTTTTTTTTTTAATTAAAGTGAGAATCAAATACACTGAGTTGCACTTAATTTTAAACATTCATAACATTACACCAGCATATAACCACAGCACATATTTATAAAAATAGAAAGTAGACATGAAATTTCTCTGTACTGGATTTAAAACTTTTATGTGAAAAACTATATTCTGTATATATTCTATATATTCCAAATCTCTTAGTATTTAGGACTCAAAGATAAAAATATATACAGAGACCATTTTAGCTTCACAGAGTGAAGTCACATAATTAAGCAGAGTGATCATAAACCAGCTGTACTTAAATACAGAGCTATGATACTTTAATTGGAGATTTAAGGATCAGTCCAGTAGGAAATAGTTTAAGAATTTTAAGTTGACAGTCACTAGTATAGTTAACTTTTTAATTTAAATAGTGTAAATTGGTAAAAACAAAAGTAAAAGATTTCTAACTCTACTGGTGAATTTAAAAAAAAAAAAAAGGAAGAAACCCCCCCACATTTTCATAAGAACATAATTTAATCTTCTCTTATTAAAAATTAGACAAACAGGCACTGCAAAAGTAGCAGCACATAAATGATTAGGATAATGCTGAAGATTACAAAAACACAAGAAAAAGAACTCAAACAATGAACACTTTTCTGTGTAGAGGGCAATTTTAAAATGAGACTGCTCCTTTCATGAAGGGCACAAGGTATGTACAATCTTGTTTCTGTTGAGTTCTCTTTTAAAGGAACAAAATTAATGTGCATTTTATATGCAGAGGAAATTTATGTGCAAAATGGATAGATCAAACTAGTTTACAGAAGCCAAATTATAGATCTGAACCAGAAAAAATAAATGGGAAGACAGGATTTCTATATCAAGACTGACAAACTTACAAAGTAGCAGCAGCAAACAAGGTGAAATCTTGCAACAGGAGGTTTACACATACTCTCTGAATTATGTCACAAGCAAAAGTACAGAAATAAGATAATTTACAAAACATCTTTGAGAAGCTAAAATCTCAGCTATAATGTACATGTATATAATAATTTAACCTCACTTATTTACAGATTATATTTAGGGCCAGACTTCTTTATACAACTGTATTTGCATAAACTTCAACCTACCAAAGTCAAGCAAAGCAATGATCACATAAATAAAGCTTTGCATTACTTGGGCTTTCCCACATCAGGTCCATGAATTGAAGTTACAGAATGTACATATTTGCCTTTCAGTGCTGATTTTTTGTGTACAAAATGTGAGGAAAATGTTTTGGAAAATGTTCAACTGTATGTCAAGTTTGACAGCAGAAAAATCCAAATCCTGCCATATGATTACAGTAAAGAAATAAATGTTTGCCTCCACAGTGCTGTATAGTTCACTAATACATAAAAACTTCCTGTTTTTTCATAATATTTGATCGACACAGAGGGCAGTCATCAAATGGTTCAGCACATTCCTTACAGGCAACTAAGTGACCACAAGGAATAAGGACAACTGATACATCTTTAGCCATACAGATTTTGCAAAGCTTTTCTTCCTGCAAGCGTCTTAACTTCTCCTCAGTACTGAGATCTAGGAAAAATAAACACAAAAAAAGAAGTTAACATACTTAGTACCGTTGTATCTTTCTCTTTTTCTTTTTTATACATAATTTAAAGGCCACATCTTTAAAAACAAACAAAATAATTATAAAAGGTAGGAAAACAAGCTGCAGCATGGAATCCTCTTCCCTCCCTCCCGCCTCCACCTGCTCTCCGCTGTCGCCATCTCAGGATATCTTCCCGGCCAATGCAAGCAGGGAATTCAACTACCTATATTTAGAAGAACTTGAAATATCTATAGAATTTAGGATATGCATATTTCAATCAGGAACTATTCTTTTCACAGACCTTCCATTGGCAGCTTTCCTTACATTTGTACAGAAGATGAAAGAAAGGCTCATTTATACTGGTTAAGTAATTTGGAACCTTTTAGTTTTTTTAATAAAGAGTTTCCTCAGTGAAAAGAATGAGGATGTGATTTCCTTCCCTGCCTCCATTTTCTAAATGCCCATACCTCAAAAGCTTAAGATTTGTAGCACAGAAAGCACCAGTTTTGCATGTGAGCTCTTTGTTATTTCAGCATGCCCCAGCTGAAACTGCGAACTTTAAGTGCCTTCCCCCACCAGTTGGGGAAAGCTCTGCACAGCCGACCACAAAAATAATGTCCATCTTCATTGCAAGTTCATTTTCCCCCACATCCATTAAAAATCTTACTGAAGTAGCAGGCTGGCAAGATCTCTGCTGATCCTGCCAGCCAGATGGTTTTTTGCTCCCTGTGAATTCATCCATATGTTTATCTTAAAGTATGTGTCCAGAGTTACAAGTCTTGGGTTTGGTCTATTTGCAGTGTACCACAATGGCTTTCTGAGTACAACTTTGCATGCCCCAGCATAGCTGGATAACGAATAATTGAAACATCATCTAGAAGTATGCTTTTTTGTATTGGCCAGAAGGAAATTGCGTGTATTCCCTGCAAAATTTTATACTGAAAGATAAACAGTCCCATAGTAGAATTTTTAATTTCAAGCATACTGAATATTTGAAGATATATTGCTGCATCTATTTCATTTAGCCACCAGAGCTCCCACAATCACTGCCACAATACTTTTGGTTTTATAGTTACCGTGTATAACCTTTCCCAGTAGCACACTAGACCAGTGTTTCACTTTTGAGGTATTAATACTACTTTTTTTATATATGATATTTTACAAATGCCGCTGCACTCAAATATTTTAACACCCTCTTTGTTCAGCTTTCTTTTTTTTTTTTACATCCAAAACTAAATCTCCTGAATTTTAAGTCGCAATACTATATCTCCACCTTACGAAAGGCTTGGATCAGAGTGCAGAATAAACATATAACAGTAAGATATACTTCACAGACTAAAAAGCTGATATGAAAGTACACACAGAGGTTTTGCAATTGAATAAGATCATCTTGCTGAACTGGGATTTCACGTGTTTCTTCTTCCCTTGTGTTTTCTTTCTGAGCACTTAAGTCTGCTACCAGATCCTCAACAGATGTGTGACTTTCTCCAGACATCTGCAATCTCTTTTCCATGGTGTTTCTAATCTCAGACAAACTGAAACCCATGTCTATGGCACTTTGTACCAAAGGATTCTGTAAGAGATCATCTAAAACAAGACATTAAAAAACAAAACAAAACAATTTAGCAAGGACGAATCCAATTATTAGTCAGTATTCACTACAGTACTCTAAAACACCTTTGCAAATATCTATCCAAAGGAACCACATTTCCAATTTGAGAATTTTGCTAATTATAAAAACTTCATTGCCAAAACACCCAAAACTGCAGACTTGAGACATCTTCCATCTTAGCTTTCCCTGTCTGCATCTATATATAAAATAGAAATCCTCCAAGGTTTGCTATTCAAATGAAGTACTTCAATTTCTTTTAAAAAGGCCTTATATAAGAAACATCACTACTGTACTTGAATCTTAACTGAAATTAATCCAAAATTCCAAGGCACAATAGATATGTAAGTATTTCGTAACATTACATTAAATTTAGTTCAGTTTCAGGAAATAAACAAAATAATCATAATTACATTGACAGAAACCAATAAAGGATTTAAATTTACAAAACCAAAATACAGCACAATCAGCAAGCAAGTCTATCTGTGGTAAGACACATCACTCTTTTGGGAAACCATTTTTCAGTTTGTTGGCCCCTCCCCCCCCCCCTTTGCAATACAAATTTTTGGTAATTTGTTAGCAGTGTACCTTATTTGCAGTTCTTCTATTAGATGCAAATGACTAATTTATTCCTAACAAGATTGTTCAAAGAGCAAAAATTCTAACCTAATTCTCACTCAAATACCTGAGCAGCATGTGAGATTTCTAAAACAGGGTTTGTATAACCACTCTGATTAGCAACAGCTATCATTCCCTTGGATGAAGCTCCTTGATTGTCTTCCTAGTACCCCTTTAACTCTCTTGTGTTTTTATTCCTTGGTATTTGTAAAACACATTGCAGGAATGTGTAACACTGGAACACATACTGAGCTGTTTAAGCTTTCTCTGCTTCCTCGTCCTTTCCATTTAACAGACCACTTCTTCCTGCCTCATGAAAAGCAACAATGGTTGTTTCAGTTCAGTATTCTTAAACATTCATCCCACAGCACTATTAATTCATTACTTGATGCATACCTACTAGCTATAAAAATAAGACTACATCCTATATGTACTTTGTTCAAATACTTACAATCTTCACTTTACAATATTTATCCAACCATGATTAGGTTTCCCCTAACAGAAATAAAATTCATTCCACGGTTCTTTAGAAGCAATGGACAAGTATCATCCAATAATGTGCCTGTCATGCTTTCTTTAAAAACATAATAAGGTTATTTTTAAAATTAACCATTTCCTTTACTATCATGTGAATATGGATATTGCAAAACAGGGAGAGTGGGGGTGTTTGTGTGTTTGGTTTGGTTTTTTTTCTAAACAGGTACCTTTAGGAAGCATCCCTTCAGCAGCTTCTGGCTGAAATATAAACAGACAAAATTACAGTTCTGGAGAATGTAAAAGGAAACCTATACAGCTACAAGGCAGAAAATAACTATTCCATTTCCGTTATTTTACTGACTAAACCAATTAAATCTGCTCTGAGTAATTTCAAAGGGATCAGTGTGATGTCTCTAATATTGTTTTAAATTTTCACGTTAACCCATCTTCACTGCAATCCTATGTACACAATTCTTAGTGTATCAAAGAGTTCTAAAATAACATTAGTTTTATGTGTTAGTGACTGCACACAGCTTTAATAATGCTCTACTAACATGAAGAATTATCTACTATACTTTATATAAAGGAATAATTGTAAATCTTAGGTTCCCATGTCATAAAAAAATCCAGCAGTTGGTCAGTACCAAATGTACAGCATTTACAGGATGCCTGACACCTGTGATCCATAACCCAGTTGAGGAGACCTGATCTACAAACTTGGAATGACAGATCTACAAACCTGGAATGACAGAACCAAAACATACTTTGATGTCTTTTACTTTCTGTCACTGAAACAGCAGCAGGACGACTAAATCACATGCAGATAATAGAAGACTGTTTTCTATTTTAACAAAATTATATAAGCAAGACACTTACTGTTGAATCCCTACATCCATCTCTTAAGTGGACATTATTTATAAATTCTATCCCCTTTTCATTTCTCACAAAGCTGCACCTATAAATGAAAACATTGAGTTAAAATAAAACTGCCTAAGCAGCAAACAAAAATCGACTATGAACTTTGGAAAGCTTCTTTACATTTCCTATATGATACAGAATGTTTGCTTTTGAAATCTAAATGTTTAGTCAACATCAGTAATGGTGTTTAAACAGGCCTAAAAACACAATCACTTCATCAGTACTTACGTGTTTCACATTTTTGGTGAAACAGAAAGGTAAGACTTGTTGGCTGTGACAAGCTGATGCCATAAATTTATCTAACTGAAGACTCAAACAAAACCCAAACATTATGTTAAGGTGTTGGTTCTTTTAGTCTTTTACAATCAAAGAAAAGCAGTAACTGGTCAGATAGGTGCCATACCTGCTTGCTTTCACTATTTTCCAATCAGTCCTAGCTGCTGGGCAGTTCTTCCCTACCAGAAGATTTAGGGAACGCCCTAACTCAACAATAGTTCTCTACCTTCAGCAGTTATTTGATCATCATGGTGTGCTGTTGATGGACACAGCATGCTGTGAGACTGACATGCTGCCACTGAGACTGATGTGCAGACATAAACTCCAGATAGGAGTTAATAATCTGAGAGGAAATAATCAAATCTCACATAATTTAATCAAACTAAAACTAAATCAAACCCACAATAAGAAGTGCAATGTAGCAAGAGAATGTGTCCTACCCATTCACTACACCAAGTCAAAACTTGGAATGGCACCTCTTTCAAGTGGCAGAAACTAATAATTAACAACTGCCTGTACCACTATTGGAAAAAATAAAAATCAGCTAATGCAGAAATACTCACTTCCCACAAGCCTTTTGCCACAGAAAACAAATCTGGTCGCTAACATATGAAAGCCATTGATTTTATCAGTTATACAAGTAACTAAGGGTATGTACTTGAGATAGCTTTTACTGACCTGTAAGGAACAATCAGTCATATACTACTCTTCCTTTCCCCAAGACAGATTTTAGACAAAACTGGCAATCTTTCTAAAAACTACGTCTAGGTCCGGAAGCTTCAATCCTGTAAAATTACGTAGAAGTACATTTTGAATTCAATACCACTACTGAATTCTTCAGGATTGTGTGCACATTGACAGAAGTTTTGTACCCTACAAAGGTTACAAACTTTGCCATGTATTAAAGCAACAATCATAATGTAGTGCTTGGATAATGAAGAAAAAAAAAATTGGATAGTATTCACAAAACTTCCTGATTCTGCTAGCTGAGACATCAGTTAAGTCCAGACACAGAAATCTTCTCTTCCCCTTAATTCTTACAAGCTGGCACACAAACAACACTGACTTAAAAGTAAAGATATGTCAGAAGGTACAATTTCAGGGCAACATTTCCAGCTATCACCTCTAACAACGTGGGTGGGCCCTCAGCCTCTTTTCTCCTTCCTAGACACTTTAGAAGAATCCCCTCTTACCTCTCAAAGAAGACATTAACCTAATGTCCTTTTTTGAGGCCTCCAACACAACATTAAAGCACATGTTGATGATTATATATATAGTAGTGTGACTACAGAAGGCAGAACATACAGAATAAGGACTCCATGCCAAAAAATCCTTAAAATCTTTCAAAGAAAAAATATGAACCATAGAAGATAACTGACATTCGCTTGGTGACTACATGACAAAAATTAAGAAGGAAGTGGAGAAGGAAGTGGAGGAGGACAGTTAAAAAAAAAAAATCAGTTATTTTCACAAATCTAAACCATGTTAAGTCATAGTGAACCTTCTGAAACACTTATTAGCATGTTCTGTCATTAAAACATAGTGTACTGTAAACAAGACTCAGACACGCAACAAGAAAACAGCAAAAAATACCTTACCCAGGAAACCATTTGGCATGTTGATCCCATGGGTCTTCATTTTCCTTCCATTCTTGCAGTCCTCCACCACAGTGGAAGCACACAACATGATCACCATTACCTGAGGAAAGATGTGAGACTGAGGTTACATACTTGTAGTATATATAACTATATATACCATATATATACTATATACACCATATATTACTATATACATATACGCACACACTATATACTATATATAACATTTTCAACTAGAAGCTACATTATCAATATTCATTTTATTGATTAGCAACTGTAACTAAAAATAACTCCATTTTAAAGGATGACATAATAAGTATGATTTGAAACAAATGTTCAGGAGAGACTTGAATTTAAAAAAATTCAGAATAAGAATCATGTGAAATATTTCTGAATTTTACTTTGGCAAGTGATTTTACAGATAAAATGTATAAAATACAGCTCTCATTGGCTGTCTGAAGTTAGGTATTTTTAGGAATCCAAGAAGAAGTCAATAAAAACAGTTCTGCAGGACACAAATATAGCCCATATATCACCAATTCGAAAAACGTATCAAAGGTTTTATTTGTGGCCACAAGTAAAACAAACGGAGTCAAATTAAAAAGTTCTTCTGAGAGCTACAAAGAGAAGCCAGTTAAGAGGACAGCAAGAAATTACCCCAGATAATCTCCTTTTCTTTGTGACCCAATACTAGCAAAACTTTGCACTTCTACAGCACCTCTCAGTACAGAATTTCCAAGAGCTTTAAGGTACTGTGTGATTCAATCTAATTGGGAAACCAATGCACAAAGACATGGGAGTCTCACTCAAGTCAAACACCACATGTAGAGAGTAAAAGCTCTTCCACCGGAGTAACTACCTTCACAGAGCTTTTACAACAGGTAGTACTGGCATTTGCTAGCTTCAGGTGCCTGAATGATACGACAATACAAACACATTAGCTAAATAAAACGGCACACAACTTGCACTATGTTTTTCCTAGGCTTCTGTGCAGGCTGCAAGCCCACTGATTAGACCTCAGGTAGGTATCCAGAGGACAGCACTTAATTTAAGTAGTATTAACTTCAATGGTTGTCATTGTTAAAGATGCATTATGAGGGTTTAGGCAGGCAAGGAAAACACACCGACATTTTACTGCAAAACAATAGACCAACTTTATATTTTGCTATTAAAAAATATAATGTATAACAATTTACAGAAAAACTATGAGATGTAGTTTAGAGAGTAAAGAAATTCTGGCAGATCGTTTCATATTAGAATAACAAAATGCCTATTTTTGTCAGAATGAGACACTCATATAAAATTTCTTTGTAAGAGGTATCAACCGTTTTACGGTTTGGCTTACCTACGCTATAGAATCCAGCTTCAGCAAGTTGCTCCTTGTCAACAGGATATATCCAAGTTAAAAATGTTTGTAAACGTCTTCCAAATTTTGCCATAGATGGATTCCTTGGATGCTGTGCATTGTTCAGACCACCTCTCCCAAGCTCAGCAGGAATGGATTCACTTGGAACATTTCCAACATCCCGGCCCAGGACAAAAAGGCACTTGGGAAAATGCCTCTTGTGTTCTGACCAAGCTCTGTCATCGGGTTCCCACTGTTTCAACTTTCCACCACAACAAAAACATGCCACTTCATCACCAACACCTGTATAATAAAATCCAGCATTAGCTAATTCCTTTGGGGTCAACTGGCTGTTGAGAGGCCAGTTGTGAAAAGAATTTAATCTTGTCTCTTCACTGCACATAGTGGGGTTTTTTGGATACAAACTATCTGACATATCCACAACCTGCCTAGTTCTCAAAAGGTAATCTGCTTCCACATCAGAAGAGTCATCCAAAGTACACGGGAGGGCTGGATTGCTGGAACCATTTTCAGTTCTGTGCTGGTAGTTCTGGGCAAGAGAATGTATGTTATTTTCCAGAAAAGTAGATTCAATAATAAATTTGCAATTTGGAGAAAGGTTTTTGTGTCTCTCAACTGCAGAATCCCCAGGCAACCATCCTTCAATAGTTGTATGGCAATTGAAGCACTTCACTTTGTCACCTTCTCCAGTATAAACAAAGCCAGCTTGTGCTAGTGCTGATGCTGACACTGGACAGTCAAGAGGAAATTCAACAAAAGTTCCTAGTCGGTAGTGTTCCTGTGCCCATTCCTGGTCACTGTCAGTGTCTGAAGTGGCAGAAGCTTCCAAGTTATCTGGGCCATTACACGTCATCTCTTCATAAGCAGAGCTCTCCTGTCTTATTTCCTAAACAAAGAATAAGTGTTTTAATTTCAGAGAGAGAAGAATGGATCACACCCACATGCAAGCTTGGAAACTGGCTAAGTTAAACTATCCAGCCTTTATGTATTAAAATAACACCGCTTCCCCTTCTCTCCCATGCTGCCCTTGCCTGCCTTCCCTGCCATGCAGAGGCAAACACCAGAATGTTAAAAACAACAACAAAAATCCATAAAGAAAGGCAGGACAATAAAAATTTACCTGGAAAGCACACAAATTTACACATTTATAGCTTTAAAAGCAGTTCTACCTCCTAATAAACAAATGCTACAAGAATGAAACCAACAAAATATTTAACAAAAGCTCTGGGCAAAACCCTGCCAAAAGGTTTCTGAACCTGAAATACAAAGTTACTGCATTTTACACACCGATCTAAGCCAAACCAGATTTGCAAGATTTTACAGCCCACTCCCAAATGCAAGCCATGACTACCATTTCCTTTACAGATGGGTATCAACTAGTAAAACCATCAAAAAGAAACACAGATTTGGACTTGTTTTATATTGTAAAGGTGTACATCCCAGTTTTCTTTTTAGCAAAGCATCTCATGAAATAAACTGTAAGATGTTTCCATGGGGTAATTATACCAAAGTGCTGTGCTCTGCTTTCAACATCAGCATCTTGAGCTGCTCAGCACAAGCATGAGGTGGAGAGGCTGAGCACATACTTAGAGGTTGTCTTGCTTCCCCTTGTCCACTTTCCAGACCCATCACTTTCTAGAATGCTCTTTATGCTTCTAGTTAATAAAAATGCAGTTCAGGTTTTCTATGGTAAGAATTCTGTATTGATTAAGAATTCTGCAGGAAGAAGTTTACTCGTCTCATATTTTTTCATCTTTAATTCAAACTTCAGCGATTACCCTTTTGCACAATGGCTATGTATTTATGCTGTACTGCTGGCTCTCTGATCATCCTGTGTTCCTGATAGAAGCCCTATAAAGGGGTGTAAAAACTATTTTTAGTCCTGGTTTAGCTGTTATTAATCTACGTCTGCTAAAATATATAATTTTGTTCTTGAAACTGCTTTTAGACACCTTTGCAGAACTGCTGTCCTTATCCCATCATTGATACAATCTTATGTTGCAATTAGAGTACTTCATGTGGCTAAGTGGGAAGATTTTTTTTCCTCAAATGAACAATTAGAAACTACAAGATCTTATGGTAGACCAATTTGGAAGGAAAGGCTTGGGTGGGGTCCAATACCTGTTTTGTCAAACACACTATTAAAAAGGTAATACCTTGACAAAGAGCAATATGATACACATTATAAGCTACTTTTTTCATCATTAAATAAATCACCACATAACAGAGGAGGTAACAGCGAAGTATTCCATCTGAGAAAGCAAGTTTTCATGTGATGAATTTGTGGATTAAGCTTTTTTCTATTTTTCATTTTCCTAAGTGCTTCACTTTGCTACCTAATGGATTATTTTCTGGTTTTCTTTGTGACCCTTTAAAGAATACCCAGATACTTCTTTCCATAGAAGACCTGTCACCTACAGCATTGGTCAAGAAAGGCAGAGAATGAGTTCATAGTTCTGTAATTCTCTGACCTTGCTCTTTGTAACCAGCATCAAAAGTGAAAGAATTCCATGCGGGTGATTGCTTGGTTGTGTAATTTTTATGACTACTCCCACTGATATGAGGCAGACTTGTATTTGTTATCAGAACAGTTAGAAAACATGTGTTCCTATCTTGGTTTTTGAAGTATGAATATGGGTTTTATTTCAGGCTTCTATGTACCTGTGATACTGCTTCTGTATCTGTTGCTATCTTCTCAGGGTGGGTGAGACAGCTGCAGGGAGCTGGAGAGTTTCAGGAAGTCTAATTTATGTCAGATGCAGAATTTCCTAGGAGAGAGGAGAGCAACTAAAACAAGATTTGCAGCTCCAGCCTTGTTACCATCTTCCTTCTTTTTGCCACCTTCTGATTTTTAATTCTAAGATTTTGTATTGCCCCCTTTGGATCCCCTGAAGTTTCCCCAGTCATAAGTCCCTTGCTAATTTTAGTAAAATATTTGAATTTCAGACATTCCCTGATCTCAGACTCTTCCAACTTTGGAATGAATTTTAATTTGGATTTCTTAGCCAAAGGATAAGATTTTAAAGTATTTTCTTTTTTGATCATAGCTTTGGAGTTGTGCCTTTGTAAACTATATTCTCTCCTGAAGGTTCTGTGAAAAGTAAAATCTTTGATTTTTCTGCCACCAGCAATGCAAATACTGGGATTTGTTCTAAAGATGGATGGAAAGTAGGAATGAAACCAGTATCTGCTTTGATTTATCTATTACTAGACTTGGTCTGATTGGATACAAACTTTTTTGAGAAAAACTACTGTACCCTTTGCATTTTCGTGATTCAGGGCTTAACAGTGCACAGTCCTTTACAACTTTTTATGTCTTGTAGCATGTAGTCTGTCTTGTGGAGTTCTAATCAAAAATATACTGAATGTGACAACTGAAAACGAGGCTCCAGAAATATCAAGATTTTTGAATACCAAAAAAGTAGCTCCATATAAGGGTTGAAAGTGTGGTAATACTGAAGATGATGTGCCACAAAGCTTGAATTGAATGTCACTTTTATTGCAGAAAATGTATAATGGAGCAACACTTATCTTGTAGCTTGATGTCCTCCTTCTGCTATGTTTTGGAAGGTTTCTTATTGAATAAGGAGGCAAGCAGAGTGTTTTCAACAGGTGCAACTTTCATATTTAACTTTTGGTACAATGATGTAATTAGAATTAATCCAAAAGTCATCCCAATTTCCCCCCAAAATTAAAAGTAAAATAGAGACTATAATTCCAGAGAGATTTCCAATTTTACAAGATGATTTGTGTGCATGTATATGCACGTGTATGTATATACATGTATTCACCTCATTCTTTAGTATCAAAACATACTTTCTGGTATCACTAGCAGGAATCATGATGCTGTTTCTGCATGAGGCTGCAGTTAAATGAATGTGACACTGGTGTGGTTGGGAGGATTCAGAAGATTCAGCAGTTACAATGAAGAATTAATTGGGTTGCCGTAGCTGAAGTTCCATATCATTGCCTCCTTGAAGAAAGATGCCTCTTTTTCATCAATTTTAAGTTTAAATGATTTGTGAAAGGATGGAGCACCAAAAGTTGGAGCACAGTTTATACTCTAGAAAACCAATGCATCACAGGGCACTGCAAATTTTGATAGACATTTTTTGCTATTGGCTTTTCTGCTTAATATACTCCCACTGACTGCATAATTTTTTATTTCTTTACCAAAAGAGCACTAACTCAACTTTTAGGGTTACATTTCTATAGTAGTACGCTTTACATTCACAGGTTTAAGCTTCTATTTGTTTATTTGTCTTGTCTGCTTTATAGTTGTCAGAAGTAGCTTGTCATCTCTCCTGTTGGGAGGGTAGGAACTGCTTAGCTTGCATAGCCCCCAGAACATATCGGAAGACTTTGATGAATGGAAGCGTACTTCCAGTTGCATTAAGCTGTGCTCTATCAGAGGAAAAAGTTCTGAAATTTAATTCAGCTTCTCAAGAAAGAACATAAAGCTAAATCAAATTTCTGTTAATAATATATGAATTAGATGTTTTAAAGTTAAAACATGACAATTATATATCACTTGAATTGTGCATCTGAAATGTAAGTGTACAAAATAAAAATGAAAGATCTTTAAAAAAATATTACCACCGTCGTATGGTAGTGTTTGTAGTACTGAATTTGAAATGTATTTTCACAGTGATTTGTCTAAGAAGCCTTTTATGAGAGAGCGAACACTAGAATAAATAAGATACTGGTAGGAGCTATGGAAACAGGATGGAAAAGGACCTAGGCTAATTTTCCAAAGTGCTGGGAGGGAAAAAAAAAAGGCAAACTAGTGATGTAAAAATTATTTTTTGTCTGTGGTTTGCCTGAGAGAATATTTACAGAATCTCAATAAGTTTAAGTGGTCCAATTCAAGCAAACATCAAAAATGGATAGTTAAATCATACACAGAACTCTGTATGATTTACAGGAGTACAATGCCTTTCTTGAAAAATGTTTCATTATATTTCTTCTTATGCCACGAATAAAACATTATTCTTACTGGAACTGCCAGAGCAACTTGAGATGGTTAGGATTGCTCCTTCATTTTTTATAGCTTTGTTTTGGTGGGGGCTTATTTTAAGTTTTGTGCTCTTGGTGTTGGCTGTCCTGGTCTCTCCTTTTATCTTTGGACTCTGTTTTCTCAGTACACGTGAAGTGTGGGGTTTGGCAAGTTTGGTGTGGGGGTTTTTTTGTTTGTTTTTGTTGGTTGGTTTTGTTTGTGTTTTTTGTTTGTTTTGGGGCTTTTTTTGGGTGTTTGGGTTTTGGGTTTTTGTGTGTGGTTGTTTTGGTGGGTGGTTGGTTTTTTTTTGGGGGGAGGTTGATTCCTCCCCCTACACACACCTTATTTTTAGGTACTGTCATCTGTAGGCAATTTATTTCAGTGGCAGCAGCTGTCAGAACTAAGCCTTCGCTTTAGATCTTGCGAGTTCATCCAAAAAATTTTTTTCTATGCCATAGGCAGATGCAAATTTCCCCACTCTTACTGAGAGCACTGACATGAATCTATTGTTGTTTATTGCTCTGTTCCATACCCATAAGACTTCTTCATGAAGAAAAACATGACATGAAAATCATTCTCTAAATGGTATTTTTCTATTGGCCTGGTTATATTTATTTCTAAGGTGGAGAGATGTAAAAGTCTTTGTGGCTAGAGTCAGGATTTAGGAGGATCTAACAGCCCACTATAGCCTTGAGCTGCTGACTGGCTTCCTATGATGATAAACCCTGATGGAAAGCTAAGTAGGACCTGTGTGAAAAACAGACAAATGCAGCTGAGCTGATGGGTTTATGTAAGCTTTGGTGCTGAATCAGAAGGCATTGTGTAGATACATACCCTCTTTATACAATAAAGTAAAAAAAAAAAATCAGATTTTTTTTTTTTAAATGGCTACTGATTATTACATGTAAATGTGCTAAGACTTGTAAACACTGTTTAAATCAACCTCTCTGTTCCTTTATGGTTTTAATCTTTATAAATAACACTTTCGGTTAGCAGCTTGTACCTTCTTTGATCTAATTGTAGCTGAGCAGGCACGAAGTGAAATTCACTGAAGTGACATGTGCATAATCTGCGTGTCAGCTGGTACAGTATGTTCTGTTTGATATTTACTCAGTGCACTACACTCACATTTCAGAATTCAGTCAACAATAAACACTAATGTTGCTCTCATAGTGAGCATGTCAAGTAGAAGCTTCATGTTTACGTACCCTTTGGTCAGGAACATGGGGCTGTGAGAGTGGATTTCAGACTTGAAGGTTGCTGCCATGCTTCTCACGTGGAAGGTTTAAAAATATCTCCTTATAATGCCAATCTGTTTTAGGATTAAGGAAGGAAATAATCATCTCTAATAAAATATCCTTGAAAGAAAAAAGCGAGTTCCATGCTTTTCCTTTGAGGCATTTCAGATCTAGGTAATGCAGTGATGTATTTTTGCATAAAATCCTGCCTGTTAATATTTCTAAAGCTGAATTTAACATGTTTGCTTGCAAAATCACAGTGCACAATTGTGCATTTTGAGTAAGTTAGTATTGCTTCTCTGAAATTTTCTCTTTTTCTTCTAAATGTAACTAATAGACCAGAGAAGTTGGTACCTTAGGTTGAAAGTGGAAAGTGTCTTGCAACAAATATATTCAGATGTTTAAAACAAGGATTAAATCTGACTCAGCTTCTGGAAGTCTTTCAGGTTAAACTAGGCCTTATTTACTCACCAGATATATAAGAAGATACTTAATGCTTCAGTAGTAGCTCAAAAAATCTGACTGTTACAAATGAAGGTGAACTTTAAACATTTCTGGGCCTTCTACTTTTAACCCTTATGTGATTAATTAAATCTATGCAGAAAACCTCAACATACACACAACGTATGCTCTCTGAACTTGGGTTTGCTGGTGAAGTCTTGTTAGTAGTAGTTAATGAGATGTGGGGCATAATTAATTCTGTCTTTTAACGGCTTTTTTAACTTCATATATCATCATAATTATAGAGCATGGTCACTCTGTATCACAACAGGGGAGATCTTTGTGCCCGCAGTAAATTCCTGAGATAAGTGAGGCTTGAGCCTTGGTCTGTCTTTACCTCTGATTTCGCTAAGGACAGGGAGGGCAAATTGCAAAGAATGGCTGAGTAGATAATTTCTGATTTGCCACAGTTATTTTGTATGCAACAGATCAAAGACGAGATATAGAAGCTCTATTCTGATTTTTAAAGGAAATATAAACAACAAAGTTAGTGTAAAAAACTTAAACATGATGAGTTGTTTCCAGCTGAGTAAATTAGCAATAAAAGTATACTGCTATTCATACGTTGAAAGCATACGCATTTGTTTATTTTTTTCAGTGCAGTTTTGAAAAGGATTCTCTAAAGCATGTGAGGTAGTCTTTGCATACCTTCTTGTAGAAAGTCTTTTAGGCATACAGATAATAAAATTACTATGCAGCTGATGGTATTTCAGTAATGCAAATTATTTTATGAATGCATGTAGTTGTAAGGATGGTAGATCCATAAGGTCACTCAAAATCTTCACACAAACAGTCCTAAAGTGTTTAAATTAAGATATTTTAATGGAAATAAACATGAATTTCTAAACTTATAAAAATAGATTGTTTTCAATACACATGGGTATTAAAAAAAACATATATTAGGACAGCTTTCATATTACTACATTAGCTACTATTTATTTTATATTTTTTTTTCACCCTTCAGGGTCAAACCAAGCATACAGGACAGATTTATAGGTCAGTCAATACAATTTATTCAGAAGCTATTTTTAAATTTGCTAAAGCTTAACCAGAAAAATCATATTATGATTTCTAGTGTCATTACATTAGTCACAAACTGCCTTACAGAAGGAATTAAAGCTGGTGCTCAGAAGTAGTCTTGTGTTCTTGATTACCTGAAGCAAGCATGCTGGGTCTCTAAGGTCATCCTTTCTCAACCTGCTTGTGGGTTAATTGTCTTTGTCATCTTGGCAGAGGATTCAGCGTTCCTGCAGTGCATAGTCATTTTTATTTTCCCTTCCTCCTTCTGAACTTTAAAAAAAGTTTTGTCTTTTCTATGGAAGCTAAATCTGGTATCATAGGAGCAATTATTGTAATTGTAAGATCTGTGTTGACCTTACAGGAAGTATAAGCAATATTAATGCAGATGTTGAAGAAGATGAGTATTTGCCTGATGGCCTGCCTTTTAGAAGTGAGACCTGGAAATGGATACGTTTCAAGATTCCTATAGAAAATGCAGGGGGGAGACTTGTTCAAAATAATACATACTATATTCTTGCTTATATGCATTTATTTTTTGCTGATTGCTGAATTACTCATTATTCACTTGGGCAGTCTCATAGTAATGTAATTTAACACTTTATAAGGGAGAAGGTTTGAGATGTTTATCCGAACTAGCCTTTGTTTTACCCAAGACTTTCTAGGTCCAAAATATCACTACACTTGTCAGGACAAGAGATGAATTTTTACTGTGCTCAGCTTTCATACATCTTGGGATGAAGTGACTGTAAGTCTGTGGTTCTTGCGTAGGACCTGCAGAAACAAAGTTTTCTTTCATCCTCATAAAAGAAGGACTTGGAGTGCTTTTTGCAGCCTTCTGGCAAAGAAGGGCATAGGGTAGGGCTGGCAGTTGGTACTTACGCTGGAAAAGTGTAGGCAGGAATAGGAATGTGAGACAGGTGCTAAGGAGAATGGTGCTCCTTCAGGAAGACAAGGGAGGAAAAGCTGAGGTGACAACAGAGGCACAGGAATTTCTGACAGAGGGTAGGCAGGGCATGGAAAAGTGGAAACAGTCTGCTGGGCATGACTCTCCCCTCAAAAGAGACCAAATGGGAAAAGAAATTTGGTTCTAGGAGGTTGCCTTCATGTGTTAGCCACCAATGCTTCTGTTTGTCTCTATGCGGCTTCTAAAGCAACTTTTTTCCACATGCTTAGACATGGCTGTAACTGGTGACAGGAAAGACCTAGCCCAGAATTGCAAGTTCCATTTACACTCTCTCCTCAAGAGGGACCAAATGGGAAAAGAAATTTGGTGCTAGGAGGTTCTCTTCATGTGATAGGCCCCAATGATTTTGTTTGTCTCTGAGCGGCTAGTAAAGCAAATTTTTTCCACATGCTTAGACATGGCTGTAACTGGTGATAGGAAACAGCTAGCCAAGAATTGCAAGCTCCATTTAGATTCAATCGTCAAAATGGAACAAATGAAAAAAGTAATTTGATGCTAGGAGGTTCCCTTCATGTGATAGCCCCCAATGCTTTTGTTTGTCTCTGTGCTGCTTGTAAAGCAACTTTTTTCCACAGGCTTAGACATGGCTGTAACTGGTGACAGGAAAGAGCTAGCCCAGAATTGCAAGCTCCATTTAGACTCTCTCCTCAAAAGAGATCAAATGGGAAAAGAAATTTGGGGCTAGGAGGTTCCCTTCATGTGTTAGCCTCCAATGCTTTTGTTTGTCTCTGTGCGGAAAATATTCTAAAATAATATGAGGGTGGGTTTGAGATTACACAAAGGCAAGAGGTCAACAATTTTTTTTTTAAATTTATTTTATATTAACAACTACGTACATTCAGTTCATCTGGAAGTTTGTTCAGTTCTTCTGAAACATGATGGATTAAATTAAAACTGCCCACTTTTCATTATGAGGAACATTTTTAAATGCCAACTTTCTACAATTCTCTAGACAGTCAACAGATATTTTAGGAACTGCTACTAATTCATTACTGTGAAACAGATGCCAGCCAAAAAAATTAAATGCAGAACAGCCAGTTTATTACTGTGTGAATTAACTTTAGACTTTATATACCAAGTGTAAAAACTACTGGAGAACCACAGAATAATACACAGACCACTATAAACAAGGCAGAAGGAAGAAAACCAGAAAGATACGTAAGCACTTCTTGCAGGTGATCATAGCAAGATACACTTGCTAGGCCACAAATTAGTAAAATTCCTATTGTGCAAGTCTCAGCTGCAGGGAAGGAACAAAGGTAAGAACAGCAGACCAGCAGAGAAGAAGCCAGACAGCAAAAAAAAAAAGAAAGCATAGTTAGCATTAAATACTAGACATCAAGCCTTAGCACTAAATTTACACACAGTAAACACTTACTACCAGTGACAAGCTCTAAAGAAGCCTTTTAATCCTAGTAAGCAGTAACACAAGAAAGCAGAAAGTACTCCATCAAAACTGTTGTTCACACAGCTTTCTCGGAAAAGCTGAAAAAAATTCAACACCTAGGACACAGTTAAGGAAGTTATTGTGTCATTTTACCCGACTACAAAAACACCAATCCACAAAGGACACCTTAGGAGTTTAGGCCTAACAGAACGTCATCAAATTTCTCTGTAGCATTATACAAATAATCTCGTCTTCTCAAGCAAAATAGTTGTATGCCATTCTCTAGCAAACCATATAATGACCGACTACAAGTTACATTCTATAGCAACAAAGGTTTTATCATTTTTTACATGACAGTATTTCTGTATTTAATTCTGTACTACAACCCAATCGAGTATACATATTTCAGAACTGCAATCACAGTTGCTCTCCTCGCACACCCCAAAAGAACAGATCAGGGAGAAAATGATGATAGCTGAAAACCTGTAATAGTATAAATTGAGAATTTGAAATGATAAGAAGGTATCTTCACTTTACTTCCCCAAGAATCAATTTTCTTAAGTTTAAATAGAGGGGGGAAAAAATATCATTTTGCAGGGAAAAATACAATTCTCCAGCATTATTTCCAGAAGTACACACCATGATATTTTCACTTCCTCCAATAACCTTCAAGAAAGTGAAGTACTCATCAAGCGATTCACTTTACATATGAGGTGACTTCTTGGAGCAACACAGGCAGCAATTTCCAGCTCAAGAAATCTCCAGGTATTTGCCAGATTGATATTTACAACCCTCAAGCACCACCATAAAACGATGCCACTAAATGGTTCTCCTTTACCAAAACAATATTCCTGTTCAAAATGGAAGATAGTGTTTGTCAAGGGACAAAAGGGAAGTGACAAAATCTCTGATCGATTAACACAAAGTCTACACACAACAACGATTTCCTATCCCACGACAAAAAGAACAAATTTTAAGTGTTAATAAATATGATTCCCAAAATTTATATTAAAATAGCAGACTGAAAAAATACTATTTATTAAGATGTAAAAATAAATCACAACTTCGTTTCATATAATGTCCATCTCCAGCACAGTAGTAGAGTATGACAATAATTATTGTCATAAGCATGACAACACTAAAGATTTAAACCACCGGGGATGAAACACCATTTAATGTTCTCCTGTATCACATGGCCTGTAATGGGCACTATGACCTGCTACTTGTTAATAGTTCTCATGTAAGAAATATGAAGGCGAAACCCAAAAATTCTGTTCCATTTTCAGGAGCACACAAGACAAGAGGGGGAACAAACAACAGAAAGCACCTGTATTAAGTAACTTTTTTTAAAAATGGACTGATTGTTGTAAGGATAGAACTTCTATCTTCCCTGAGGAAATGAAGAAAACACATTTTGTCAAATCATTCATTGTCCAAAAATCCACCAACAATTCTGTCAGCAAGACTAACAACTATACAGAACTTCTACTGTAATGACAAATAAAGAAAAAAATTATGTGTGAAAACGGTCAGCAAAACTAAACACAGTAGAGAGAGCACCATAATAACAAGCAGCATGAAGAAGGGAACACCATGTAGTGACCATATTTAAGTATTCAATACTAATGGCAGATAATCATATTCCATAAGCAGAAGGATCAGAGGTATGATGTTGCAAATGCAATAAACCCCCAAGGAAACACTATGTCTTCAAGATACTCTGTAGAAACTGCTCATGGTTGGTTAAAGCAACATCAATAACCTATCTAGCTACGCACACAAGCAGGTAACAATCGCCCCACGCTACTACTGACAGAGGGGTAAAAAGTCAAAGGCCTCATGACTTGTGTTAACCTTAGCAGTTAAAAGCCAGCAAAACTCCAATCAGCAACACTGCTATAATAATTTACCCTTTCGCAAACTTTTATACATGAGAAAGTTTTTGGCATTGGGTATAGGTTACCTGTTTTCCAATAACCCAGCCTGAAACCAAAAGAATAATGAACACCCAAGAACCCAAAGAAAACTACATAGCTGGAATAAAAAGCATTTTATGTTCCTTGCTTCCCCAGCTATTTTACTGTAGGCAAAATTTCTGCTATGTCTGCTCCAGGCCACCTGGACTTTCATACCCGAGAAGAAAGAAAAAGGGTAATGCATTGTAACAGATGATGCCTAGTTCTCCAAACCTTCTCAAATATTACCATACAGACAGCACTCATTTGCATCTCTAAAAATCCATCTATTTGCCCCGTCAGCACAGGCTCCCTGCATTTTCTGTGATCCCTTACAGTAGGATCAGGAGGAAATCATGCACTTTTACTAAACGTTTTGAGTCTCACTTTAACCTGTGACAACTGCTTGGAACTGGAAGGCTTCTGCAATTCTTCAATAATAACTAAAAATCTTACAAGCATATGGAGTACAGGCAGTCAAAGTACAAATCTACACAGTAACTCATCAACCACTAGTCAACCGACCAAGATGGTTTTGGCTACTCTAAAGAATTGAAACTTTGTAGCACATCCCAGTTTTAAGCTTCCCTCACTAGAATTACATAAACCAAACACATTCTTTTAAAATTCCTCTGACGGTGCTCATCTAACTTAACCCTAACAAAACCCTCTTCCCTCAATGGCTCAGCAACACACCTGCTCGCCAATTTGTCTGTGGCCTTCCATCACTTTCCTAAGCCTGAGCTTTTCATAGCACCAACTCTGAAGCGTGCATTATTGCATGTCAAAGTTAGATTATAAGCACATTTTTTAAAAAGGGAGAATTGTATTACAGAAACTTTCTTAGAAACATTTACTCAAGAACACGTTGTACTTCTTAGTCAAAGGTAATTGATCATTTAAAATTGACGGGTCTCATGTAAAAACCTGTCCTAAGATGACAAACGCATGCATGGCTTTTACACTCTCCATCAAGACATGCAAGAGCAAAACGGAATTTTAGTCCAAGAATTGCTAACTGCTTTATGAACATGAAGCTGATTTTGGGCTTTCACATTCCTATGGGCAGGGAAATCTTTAGAAGCCTAACAACATATTTTAACACTTAAAAAAAAAAAACCAAACAAACCGCCCCGCCCACCTTTCTAATGCTTCACAGGAAATTGCATATCCAACCAAGTAACAGTGAGTGACAGAAAAAAATAGGGAAAACGTGTTCTTTCTCCCTTTCCTCCAGCCTTTTGTCCTATCTGGTACCAAGTGATCAACACCACTCTCACAGATAGGAATGGGTCTCTAAAACCCGGTGTCCCCCAGGCCTTTATCCAGCTTAGCAGGTTCTTTTTTAAAAGGCCCTGATGGTTTCCTATGCCTTGTCAGGGGTAGTTGTTAATGTGCATTAGCCTCCATCTCCATTACTGATGGCTCCCCTGTCTCTACTTGCTCCACAGAAGACCATTTACCTCACAAGAAGAATTAGCAAACATCAATGCAATGAAAAGATTTATTTTCTTTTTAATGTAATTAAATAGGGCAGCATTACCACGTCTTTCAGAGAATTGCAAAAGACAGCGTTACCAGTGTCAAAAGACAGATGCTAATCATAAATCTAAATACGTGGGAGCAGGAATGAAGGAGGAGGAAACAAATGAAAATGGCATGGATAAAGAATCACTTTAGAAAAGTAACTGCTACCAAATTAGAGTAAGAGAAATGATATTCAGCCATAATGAAATGGACAGTATTTATCTACCATATAATTTAGTCTTTATTAAGCAAAATTAGCAGCACTGATTTCTCTGTACTATCTTGTGCCTTTATTTTAATTAGGCTCTCAATGAAGAAAAGTTTAATATTCCGGTAGTAATTTACAGTTTTTAGAAACTTCAGCATCTCATTTCGTACCCCATAAAGCTACACTGGTAGAAACCACAAACTAACAGGAACATTCACCTATACTGTCATCATACACGATCCACAAGGAACAATGCTTAGGGGAAGAATAACCCAGCCTATACTAAGTAACCATGCTGCTACATCTTTTAGGTTTCCGCACAAACTTCTGTCTTCTGCACCAACAGGACATAGCAGTACACTCCAAGAGTCCTTTGACAGTAACACCAAAGTTCTTAGCACTTGAGCAAATCAGTACCAGATTACCAGGTCATCAACTCAACATATATTAGGTGGAGGCATGCAACTGCATCTCTGGTAATTTTGCATGAACGCAATGCCAGATCTGTCCTGGAGAGAAGGAGAAGATGTGTGATCTATCATTAAACCTCACTGAGAATTATAGGTTGGTTTTACAAATAGGCAGAGTAAGTTAGCACCATCCTAACATGTAACTGTGCCATTTTTGATTCAAAAAGCCTAACTTACATAGCAGAACAGAGTATCTCTGTAAGTACAAACATATTGTTTGTCCAGTAAAACCAATATAAACTAACCAAAATCCTGCATTTTCCTTAAAAAAAACTCCTCACTACCTTAAGCTTGCTTATCCTCCAATGCTGACTTGCCATTATATTGTATCATATAAATTATCTAGTATTTTCTTACCATTTTTCCTGGGAATTTATATTTATATATTGATATACTGTCATATTTTTCTCATACTAAACAGCTTATTTTCCTCTCCTTTTTACCTTAGTATATCCACACAGATACTATTTAGCATTGCTTTCTCAAGACTTGAAGATCAAATAACGTTGGGCAAAAGGACCCTGCCTGACTAGTGGCTTTCCATGATAAAGTGACTATTTCAGTGGATAAGGGACGACATATGGATGTGATCTGGCCTTCTGCAAGGCCTTTGACATGGTCCCCCATAACATCCTACTCACCAAGTTGGAGAGAGATGGATTTGATGAGTAGACTGTTCAGTAGACAAGGATAGTCACATCCAGAGGGTAGTGCTCAAATGGCTTGAAGTCCAGATGGCAGAGCAGTGAAACTGGCGTCCTTCAGGGGTCTATACTGGGACGTGTAGTGTTGAATATTTTTAACAATGATACAGATAGTGGAATTGAATGCACCATCAGCAAGTCTGCAGATGACACCAGGCTTAATGGTGCTGTCGATACGCCAGAGGGACACGATGTCATCCAGAGGGACGCAATGCCATCCAGACGGACCTGGACAAGCTGAAGAGGTGAACCTCATGAGGTTCACCGAGAGCAACTGCAGGGTTCTGCACCTGGGTGGAACAATCCTCACTAATCAATATAGACTAGGGGATGAGAGGATAGAAAGCAGCCCTGAGGAAAAGGACTTGGGGGTGCTGATCGACAAGAAGCTGGTCATGAGCAGACAGTGTGCACTTGCAGCCCTGAAGGCCAAACACATCCTGGGCTGCATCAAAAGATGTGTTGCCAGCAGATCCAGAGAGATGGTTCTCCCACTTTGCTCTGGTGAGACCTCACCTAGAGCACTGCATCCAGGTCTGGAGCCCTCAACATAGGAAAGACATGGACCTGATGGAGTGGGTCCAGAGGACGGTCCCAAAAATGATTAGGGAGTTGGAGCACCTCTGCTACAATAACAGGCTGAGGGAGTTGGGTTTGTTCAGCCTGGAAAAGAGGAAGCTCTGCGGAGACCTAATAGCAGCCATCCAGTACCTAAAGGGGGCCTACAAGACAGATGGAGAGAGACCGTTAACAAAGGCCTGTAGCGGTAGAATGAGGGGCAATGGCTACAGACTACAGAAGAGCAGATTTAGATCGGATGTCAGAAACAAGTTCTTTACCGTGAGGGCAGTAGAACACTGGAACAGGTTGTCTGGGAAGGTGATTTGGGCCCCGTCCCTGGAGATATTCAAAGTGAGGCTCAACAGGGCTCTAGGCAGCCTGATCTAATGGAGGATGCCCCTGCATACTGCACAGGGGATTGGACTAGATGACCTTCAGAGGTCCCTTCTAACCCAGAACATTCTATGATTCTTAGTACAGAACCTTTCAGGTAGTTGCAGAGAGCAACTCTTCTTCAGATTAAACGGCCTCAGTTCCCTCAGCCGCTGTCTAACAAAGAACCACTAGCTCATTTTACAAGTACATTTAGGTTCTGTAATCTACTACTATTACTATGTTTCTTCAATATATCAGACATGATTAGAATCTGCCACTACTTTCTCTAAAACCAAGACTAGCTTTACTCATAGACAGCACTCACCACTGAGCAGTCTAATACTGTAAGAGTACGTAATGAGACCAAGTTCTATTTCTAATGATTTTCTTCGTTGATCCGTGTAGCTTCTAAAAAGCATGCTGTTACCAGAAAACAAACAAAAAATGACTTGTTTTACTGTGTTCTTGTTTTGACTGCCATTTAACTAAGATCAGAAGACTTATTAGAACAGCAGCAGGCCTGCATAGAGGATACTCATACATGCTATTTATTTTTGTACACCACCAATTTTCTTTAAAAGCTAGCTACATTTTAGACAGTGAAAGACGTCTCAGAGACATTTATTCCTGAAGCTACTGAACTTCATAAAGAAAAAGCCCTCCTTTACTGAAACTAAACAGCAAATTAATGTGTATCAGCCATTTTAAAACCAGTGAATAGTTTGTCCAAAGACAAACCGTAACAGAAAGTAAAACACTAGGCCTTCTTCTATAGATGTTTTCTCTCTGAAATTTACATTCAGCTTTTAACGCATTAGAAATTACAAATCAAACATGCTTACAGACTTAATTGAATTTTGTTCTGAAAAACTCTGCAAACTATATTGCCAGAGAATACACATTACTGTCAGACCAAATTTTTTACATTCATTTAGGAAATTTCAACTCTCTGCTCCAAGTTTAAGACCAATACACCCTTATCTAACACTTCATTTTCCTTAGTATTCTGTAAGTGTCTCCAAGATGCAATGCCACAAAAAGTATCCAGGCCAATCCTGGTGCAGAAAACAAAGAGGGCTGCTTCAGCACAGTACCCCACCCTATACTAAGATGGCCCTGTTATCAATATTTCTTGCTACTAGTCTGCACCATTTCCAGCACGTAATTTACTGTATAGGCCTGTTCTTGAAAATTTTTATGGTTAACTCTACTGAGAAAAAATGGAATGACAAAATCTGAAGACAGAACTGCTGTAGCTTCTCTTTAAAAGGATGCTTACCATGAAAACACATCCAATCCAACTTCCAAAGACATTTATAAATTCATGTGTATTACAATTACCTGAAGAAAGGAATACTTTAGAATCTCTTCAGAAGAAACAACAAGCAGTAGAAAATCTGGTTAATACATGCTAAAACATACAACCACGTAACTTCATGTAAAAACCGTTACTCCAAAGGGACATTCCTATAAATTTTAAATGTTTGGTTTAAATCCACGTTGATTTCTCAGACACTGTGGCAGCAAAATACTTCCATACAACACACTAGTCACTTGCAGCAGATCACCAGCACAGACAAAACCCGACATGGTAGTAACTTTCAAAGTAGAGTATGGGATCCTAGTAAAAATATACACAGCTACTTCTGGTTTTGTGTTGTGAGAACTTAATTGTAATCAAAACGCTAACAGCATAATAAATTAGTCATCCCAGCTTTATTTGATAAATAACAGTTAACTGAAAATTACCATTTATAATGCCATAACACAGAAAGAAAACCTTCCTAATCTTTTAGTACAGGTACATAGTAAGCAATTAAAATAATTTTCAAGACTCTGTCTTAAGAATAACGTCCAGCTTCCTAAGAGCTGTCTGTCATTTTTGCAGCATTATTTGTTATGAATATGCTACAGCTCCCCAGGCTGGAGAGAAATAAACCTTAATATAGCAGAAACAAAAACTAGCAAGCACAGAAAAGCTTGAAATACCACACATAAAATGAACAAAGTGCTATTCTTTCCAGCAGTCAGCATCCTACAACACACGGACCTCCTGAAGAGCAGTACTATACTCTATTCATAACTTTCTTTCTACATCACACTTAGCTTGAAGGGTGGAGTGACAAAAACGGTATGTTACTAAGATGACAAAGATTATTCTTAACTACACTCGTTTACAGCACTTCTTTCTTTTCGCATCAAAAAAAGTAGGGGTCAAAACTGGCTGTTACTGATTTATACTGACAGAAATTGGGCTCGAATGTTAAATAAAGATTAGTTAATATTTGCAGAAGAATTTGAACATACAAAATGCTATGTAAGTAGCAAGTATTAAGTCTTCCCACACACTCATTTTGGCATGCCTCCAAGCAGGGAAGTCCCACAGAAACATTTCAACAGGAGGTACAGAGAAACTGAGAGCACTCAGGCACTTACAGCTACATTCACAACAGTCCTTCTAAGGAGCACCTGAAAAACTGAGAACCAATGTCCACTACCCATGCTCACTGTCTTCTACAAATTCAACACCAAAAAGTAACTCCTGTTCCAACAACGGTTATATAAACTGACACTGAACAACCCGAATCTCTACAATCCTCTCTAGAACTTGAATTGATCTATAAAACTCACCAGATTCTGTACATGTAGCTTTCCCGTTGTCTAATATTTCTCACCAGACTACAATTTAACAAAGCAAAATCAGAGCCTACAGTGTAGCTGTCAGTTCACACAGAAGCTTATTTTCAACAAGTCATAGCTTCTGCCTAGAGCAGACCACTCTTCCTAGATCTCCACTCTAAAATGGTGAGAAATTGAGCAAAGAATTATTATGCAAGAGTTTCCATCAATAAACAATAAAGCTCTTCCCAAACACCTAAAGTTGGCATCTTCTTGCCCAGTTTAAAAAAAAAAAAAACAAAAAAAAAAAACTTTTAAAAAACACTCTGCAAGTTTTCTTTAAAGAGTGCAGAAAACAAAATGAACTGAGCCTGAAGTGAGGTCTGGCAATGTGTGCAGGCATTATTAGGTGATTTCTCAGTATCTCTGAAGAACACTATTAATATTTTACAAGATTCAAAAAGGGTATGCCTGGTTTAATTATCAGATACTCCCACAGATGAGACCTGTAGCCTCAATATTCCCCAAAAAGCTCAGAAGCTAGGAGGAAGTTGGGAGGGGTGGGGCTCAAGACCATTGCATATGATGGTCCACATGCCATTAAAAGGGTGAAGACACACTTCACGTATACAACTAGCACTGCAGCTTCCATAAACCATGGAAATCTTGAGAGTGCAAGGGCTCATAATAAGATCTAACCACAACTGGCTGGTAAGCATCCAACTTAAGGAGGAGGTCTAGCAGGGTTTTGACAACATCATCTGATTAACCATGTTAATGCTACAAGAAAATCTTGAGGGGCGGAAACTCTTCTATAACCATTCCTAAATCTCCTCTTACCCCTTCAGACTCATTCAAAGTAACACCTGCACAACTTCTAACCAGTGCATAGACTGAAACTCAATAAAACGTACATGATTCTCCTGCCTATATAAATTAATGCAAATCAACAGTAGCCTGAATTTCCTTGCAGAGCTCTAATTGATCTATGACAGGATATGTAACATTTAAAAAAAACACAACCAGATAAAGTGCAAAGATTCGAGGATTACTTTTGGAACTGGCATAGCCCCCAAAGGGTTTTTAAGAGTAAGATCAGGTAAAAAAGTAGCAATGACAGCAGGAGACCATTTGTAGGATTATGCAAGAATGCATATATCCTCTCTGTAAACAGAGCATCCCTAACCAGTTTTGAATGCAAGGTACACCTCAAAATTTAGATCCCCTTGGCACAAAAAGAAGAAAAAAAAAAAAAAAAAAAGAATTCAGGTTTACAGATTGTTAGTGCATTTGTGAGTGCATATGGAGAATCCTAATGCCTGACCTACTGTAGATGCAGACGATACTTGCTTTATTTTCTTATATCCACAGTGTTATTGAACTGAAAGTTTCTGAAAATGTTTTTGACATTTTTACATCACACTGATGTACACAACCTGTGTCTTGCCATCTTTGAAAATTTTTGCTCAGCAGCAGCTACTGCTCTGAGGTACAAATATTCTCCTCTAAGCACACAACTCTCATAAAACCATTGCATTGCTGAAGAAAAATTGAGCAGTATAACCAGAAAGAAAATGCAATGTAGCAAGAGAAATAAAATGCCTAAAGGCTGATTTTTCTGATTATTTTTCAACTGTCAAGCCACACGTCTTCTATTTCACAAAAATCTGCTCCATTTCACAGTACAGTAGTAATAGGGCATACACACACATTGCTACATCAGCAATTCAAACATTTTAAAAATAAAACAAATACCAACATAAACGCAGCAGTTTTAAAAATACAGCTAATCAAAGTAAGTTGAATGGAAGCCCACTTAATTAAACAAGAGCAGCTTGAACATAGAATATTGAAGAGAAAAACAATCCAGCAGCACACAAGGGTGAATTTAAAAAAAAAAAAAAAAAAGCACAAACATTTTTCCACTTGAAATATTTACCTCAATAAACCATTTTTATTTTGGGAAATCAATATGCAAAAGCCAGTTTCACCTCTTTTTTTTTGGCCAATCATTTATTAGGCAAGTAATGACAGACTCACAACACAGATTGAAGAGAGAGATTTCTGCAGCTTCTCTTTCCGGTTACCATAGTTTCAAATGAACTGTAGATTTCTAGAACTAATACTTATGAGAAGGAATAAAAATATCACTGTTTAAATATGAAAACTGCAGGAAGAACTCTTTTGATTGGTGTATGAATGACAGGCAAACAGGTAAATACTTAGGAAACAAAGTATTAGTTGCAGGACATTGTCATAGACACAGTAGTGAAGTTTGAGCATGGACAACAAGAGAAGAACAAAAGCACTAAGTGCAGGAATAGGAAAGAAAGCACCAAAAAGTCATTAAGACCTAAAATAAAAAAGGACCTTCCAGTAAGAACTGCATGATAGGCTGCCACAGTGATCGTGGAAATGCCATCCAATGCCATGAAATATTCAAAACCTGACTAGACAAATTCTGGAACAACTTGGTCTAACTAGTAAGTTTTAAAAGCAGGTTAGACTAGACCTTCAGACAGCCTTTGCCTCCCACACAATTCTGTGACCTAGAACACATTTTTTTCATTGTGGCATCAGTTCTAGGAAGCAACTTCCCAGACACTATGCAAAGTTTTATTTTAGGTGGAGTGGGGAAAAAAAAAAAAGTATTTTGGATATAGTTTTCAAATAAGTATGTAAAACAACGATAGAAATGTATGCCAGCACACCCAAGGATGTACGAATGTAATTCCCAATCCAAAATAGTGCAAAATAGCTTTTTTTTTTTAATATTCATTTATCTTAAGTTACCAAACAACGCAGTCTTTACTTTTCAATTACATTTGAATTGTGTTCTTTATCCTAAATCAATGTACAATAGTCCATTTAAATTCTACTTTGTCTGCCACAAGCACAGCACTACCATATGTAGACTGCAGCCAGTGGTCGTTCCCACAGTGGAAAACAACAACAACAAAATTTAAAAATACCTTTTTCTTCAGGGGATGGTGGGTGGGTTTAATTATTCAGTTCTCTGTTAAGATCAGAAATTCTGCATTCCTGACATTTACTACTTACACTGGGTTTTTTAGTAACTTCAGTTACCTATGAGCTGAATACATTACTTGTATATTATCTGCTTATTAAAACTTGATATGGTCCAAATTGACCGAGTAGATACTTAAGGGATGAACTGGGACTTAATCTATAGAAATAACAGGCTATCTTGAACAGCTTATATTTACTTGCAAACTAAGTAAAAAGGCCATCTTTTTTCCCCAGATGAGATGCTGCAAGCATCATATTATTTAATAAAACTTAGGCTGAAATCCAATCCTGTGTTAAGAAAAAAAATGCAACTCAGCCATAACCAAGAATAGCAACATTACCTCCAAATCAAAATTGTTCATCTCTTCTAGACAGATCACATGTACTAAGCGATAGCAAAACATCTGCATAAGTCCTCTTTGCTACATGTACTACATCATGACATCTTCCCAGGAAGCATACACTTGACAAACATACACTGAATTATTCAGTCAGTGGGACTTGGGTACTACTCTGGGGAAGTCTACAGGTAAGTCTTCCTGCAGCTCACCCACCCATAGCTCACTCACTGGCCAGAAGGGTGAATATTGTGATTAATTTCTCAATTGTAGAACACAATCTCCCCTCCACTGTATGCCAATCTTCTTATATCTACTCACCCTACTGATTGCACTCTTCTACAAAAAGAAGCACTCTGGAGGGGTAAGTTACAGTTGCTTACACAGTCAAAAAAACCCAGAGAATACACAATCAAGTACATACCTGGGCATAAAGTGTGTACTTGACAACTAACTTAACTTCCCTCCCCAGTCACAAACACTCCAGGTAATTGCATACAAATGCAGCCCTATTAAGTCCTTTCTTGACTCAAATTAGGATAAAGAATTTAAAAAAGAGACTGTGCCTATGTTCTTCCATGCAACTCTGTGGCCACTAAAGGCTAGAAAAAGCTGTCACATGAAAGCCAAAGGGATACCTTAAGGGGCCAAATTTTCTCACATTCCTATCTCCAAAATTGTGTGCCAGATCTCTCCACAGATCTGACAAGTTGAGAGAAATTGTGTGCAAGATGGAAGAAACATCTCACCTTCCTTTCTTCTTTACTCAAGATCTCAGAAATCTGTTACTTTATTACTGCAACACTTGGACACAGAGATACTGTAAAGGGATACATTATACTGTCCACTACTATTGCAATGGCATAACCCATCAAATTTAAGGACTCTGGGTCTAGTCTTAGTGATCTCAGCTACCAAATTGAGAGGTTCAAGAAAAATAACAGTTTTGGGGTTGATACCTGGACAGCGAAATATCTTCTTCAAGACACAAGCTAGTCAGACAACAACCCCTCAAGCCTCCCAACTTGAATGAGGCAGCATTAGCCCTACATTTCCCTGTGGTGATCACTTCGTATTTACTGTCAAAAAAAAACCCAACAAATGAGAGGAAAAAAACCCAAAACCCACCACACAAAAAGACTTCATCACTTCTATGAACTGCAACATGAGAAAACGTAAACAAAAACTCTAATTAAACAACATATTAAAAATACATTTTTAGTCTTCAACTCCCAAAACAGAAGTTTTCACGGTATCGCTCATTAGTAAATCTCTTGACTTTGTGTGTTTTTGTGGTTTAAGGAAAAACATTTAAATGTCATCTGACTTTTAACAATCTTTTGAAATCAATTCTGTTTTTCCCCAATATAAAAGGCTAACTGACATGACCAGGCTAATCTTCAAATATGAAATTTTCACAGAATGGTGGAATAGTTTAACTAGTTTACTCCTGTCCAGGTTAACAAAAGGCTCCTTACCCCAAACTTCCTTGAGCAAAACAAAACCCCAAGATCTCCTATGTTACTTACAGCCACCCCAGACCTGGCTCTCCCCCAGACACCACCCCCACCCCAGATTCTGCAGTGCCCCCTTGGGAGCAGGGACAGCCACTGCAGCACAGTGACCAGGGCCATGTCACAGGATGATCTGAGGCCATGTCATACTGCCACCAATGCGTTGTCCCAGATCTTGCTCCAGAATGAGCCCAAACCTGAACACACTGCAGCAAGCAACTCATCATACTGTAAACACCTTTGTGTCAGGAAGTTCCCCAGTATTTGAACAAGGATGTTTGATCTGCCTGTAGTCCCATTTAGCTTGCACCTCTGTCCACACCCAAAAGGACAGAAGGGTCAGGAGGCACAAAGAGGACCAGAGCAGATGAAATCACATGACTGCCAGGGCCAGTGACAGAAGAGCTACAGGACCATAAAGATTTCCCATTTTTACATACTGTTTCACTTTAACGGTGGTGGTGATCTAAAACAGTTACACAGCATTGAATCTAAACCACTGCAGTAAGCCTTCATGTCACCATGTAAGGTTTTTTGATGCATGTGGACAAGAGCTCGTTCCACCCCTCCACAGATTTATGGCATAAACTTCCTATTTTCCAACATAAAACTCCAACTCCCAGCCCATTCCAGTTTCCCAAGGACTAAGCTATCACTTCATTCTCTCTTCTTTGTCAATGATCCTCATACAGACAAGCTGAAGTTTTCAGAATGTGAATGTTTTAAGTGATACTGAGAAAGCAACCAGAGCTTATCTGAGAATATTAAACTGATGGCTGTTATCAATCACTTCTTTTCATTACAAGACAATTACTGAAGCAGATGAAGCTCTTGGAAATTCTAGCATCAGGCTTACAGAGATAAAATCTACACCACATTCCTTTTCCAGTATGTTTTCTTAATTCCTCACTCACACAAAACTAAATTAAAAAACCCAAACCAAACAATGAAACCTAGCACCAAAAATCAACAGTACGATTTGGGAAATTTACAGCTACAAAACTCTACATTTACAAATGAATTGAAGAAACGGTCACACTATTGCCAGAGATCACACTGAGTTCAAAACTTCATCTCATTTGACAAAACAGCATTCCAGTAACACAACCAAGAAGCGTTAAGTAACCAGCAGAAATATCTGCTTAGTTTTTGGGATTCATTTGGTGAAAATAAGCATCCAAAGCATTTAAGATTTCTGTAAAACATACTTGTTTATGCTGGCACACAAGTTACAGAACACTTTAATCTTTCCTATGATGTTTGTTTGCAGCGAAACAACTGGAGACAGTAGTTGCAGCAAAACAACAGGAAACAGGAGAGCACCACGAATGAAAGTGACAAATGAGGACTCTCAAATCATTCTAAATTTGAACCACAAATGACAAAGAAAAATCTAGTTGTAAAAAGTTCATAATGCTCTGGGTGTGACAACATCATTTCATGATCTAGGTCTAACAAAGTTGCTCCCACCACCAAGAGCATGCACTTTCAAGTGGTTTGATGCCTTCAGCTATCTTCTACAGGAGACAGCAGCAGCATGAAATATTCAAGAGAAGCTAGCTATGTTACGTCTTTTGAAAACCATTCAATTACTGTTGGTATGTTATACTGAAATAAAACTAAAGACAACATTTAACTGACGATTCTATTTACACTTCTTCCAAGTGGAAATTATTCCATTCCACACATTTATGCCTTTAAAGACTTACACTTGTAAAGCTAGAATGTGATACGTTTGTGGAATTTGAGGCAGATTAACAGCCAACTAACTGAATACTTCTCTTTTTGAAATGGAACGCTCAAGGAGTGCAACACCTTTTTAAACCAAACATTTTAATAAACTATGAACCTACCACTTTTAGTTATTTCATAGAATTATTTTTTTAAAAAGATATATATTAAAGTATCACAGCATCATTAATTTGAACATATCAAGAATTTCAGCTTTTGGGGGCAAAACATTAAGACTTTGCATCTAAAAAACGAAGGGGGAAAAAAGTGTCTCTTCACAAAGTTTTGTCTTCTTAAGAGCAAGTTTAACAAGCCCCTATATTGCTTATTGACTTTATTCAGTATTATCTTCCTAAAAGTGTAAAAAGATTTAAAAGCTCCAGAAGCATAACTCTGGGCCAAGTATATCACTTGGGAGATAGCTCTAGGAAGTTTCACAGGAAAAGTATAGAGTTTCTCCCATCCCCCAGTTTCCATGCCTGTATTTCTTTGGCTTTTCTTTGCTTGCATTTAAGCTTAGACAACATCCAACGTTAATTTTACCATAGTTAATACAAACAGTAACAACAGAAATTCACTTTTCTCTCACAAGATGCATAAAACACACCTGAAGATGACACCATAAGACATCATTGATTTCACAAACGACTCATAAGACCCCTGTAAGTTAAGGAGGAAGATCTATCTCTTATAGGTAGGAAAAAAAGTAGTCATTTTCTTTCTTTGCACGATTTTGAGGCTTTCTTAATTTTTTTTTCATTAACCCAAATGGTATGGGTATAATTAAACACCACCCCATTCCGTTCTAGTGCTGACAGCCACAAGATGAAGGTTCACGCTAACAGCATGGTGACTGTTTCATTATGGAATGGAACGGTCGTAAGGGAAAAGAAACAGTGTAACCCGGCAGAAAGCCCCTGAAAGATCTGTGGCATCCTGATTCTGCAATTGATCGCAACTAAGATTCCACCACAAAATTAAGAGTTGAGGACAACAGGTAATACCAAAACAGAGACTGGTGTATGGCAATTGCATCATCACTCGTGGTATTTATTTATCTGCAGATAACCAGCCAGCCGGCATACCTTGTAAGTCCTGCAGAGATCAATACTACACAGACACTTCAATAATATAATATGAACAAGAAAAAATAAGTGGATGTAGGGGAAATGAAACATGAAAACGGGAAAAAATTGTTTAAATGGCCAAGC
The DNA here is from genome assembly GCF_027791375.1 of Indicator indicator. NCBI lineage: Eukaryota > Metazoa > Chordata > Aves > Piciformes > Indicatoridae > Indicator > Indicator indicator. The sequence goes on from NC_072026.1 coordinate 11,415,176, forward strand.
ATTACAAACGATTAAGAAGCGATCTATCACTGGTCAAGACTGAACTGCAAAGAGTTAACAGTGAGACCTCTAGTTGGAGAATATCTCACTGAAGAAAACGCTGTGAACTCTATCGTTTCTGGTCATTTAAACCAGGATTGAACAAAACTCCCAGGCAGCATAAAAACGACCGTACAACGGCTTCGAGGAAAGCGCTCCAAAAAGCGTTTTTCCTTCTCTTTCAACTAAACCTAACAGAACTTCAACAGGCGTTAACGCGATTCACACGAGGTGACCTTTGCGCTGCCGCCACCTTTCCGAAACAACTGCGCTCCGAACACACCCCGGGCAGCGGCAGCCGCGGAAGCGGCTCCCTGGCGGTAGATTTAGAGTCCCCAACCCCACGCCCCTCGACGAGAGCGTA